>NC_082386.1:21410949-21448449 GCF_031168955.1 Gadus macrocephalus | reverse complement strand
CTTTTGGGAGGCGCACGTCAGCCAGGCCCTTGCAGTCGACGCAAGGACCTCAGGGGTCCGTCAACCCACTTGCGTTGCCTCAACGTGGAGCCATAACCAAGTCTTTACACTATGTGCTCGTGGTTGATTTCTTATCCTAGCTATCTTTGTTGTGTACGGGGAATGGGTTAACCTAGTGATGGTAAGTGCTTGGTACTTGGTTCTATGAACATCCCTACTGTACCAACAGAGATAGAGTGTTGGTTCTCTTACTTCTGACGTATGTACTTAAGGTAAGTCGCTCTGGATAAAAGCTAAACGCCCTACATGTGAATGTGGATCGTCCAGCAATCGTGTATCTTGACACCCGAAGATAGCACACATAATAATATAATAGTCCTGATAACTATAACAATACTACAGGTAAACACACAGACCCTGCAGGTGAACAGGGGGGCCACGTTGAGGAGAGGGGGGAGGAGAGGGGGGAGGAGAGGGGGGAGGGGTGGGACTAGCCCAAAGAGGAACCCTGATAATCTTCCAGATGTAGGGCAGGACAGTTGGCTAAATCCCCCTCTCCCCACAGACCCCCGAAACCCCCCAACTGAAACCAAGCGGGGGGAGGGGATCAGTGGGTATTTAAAGGGGCCAGAGAGAGAGGGAGGGAGGGAGGGAGGGAGGGAGGGAGGGAGGGAGAGAGAAAGGATTTCAGTTCCAATTTGAAAGTGATGTTGGGCTGGGGGGGGGTCCCAGATGGACTAGACAGAAGGGACCCTCGCATTGGGCGGGGGGGGGGGGGGGGGGAGGGAGGGACTTGCATGGGGCTCCAATAATAATCTGGCCACTGCGTCCATCAAACCCTCACATGAGAACAGTGAGCGTCCGTGTTTATATCAACCAATCAGAATGGACGGAAAAGATAAAGATCAATCTAAAGGATCTGCCGCCCACGTCGCCACGGTAACCGTCCGACCGACGCCACCCACCTGTCCCGAGCTCTCCGACGGCGAGTTCCGTAGCGACCGTCGCCGCGTGACGATGACCGAGGGCTTGTGGTCCGCGGGGCCCCCGCCCTCCTGAGGACCCCCGCCGGGCCGGCCGGGCCCCCAGACGCAGCCGGGGCCCGTCCCGCCGTCCCGCTCGGGGGAGGAGGACGAGGACCGCGGGCCCGGCTCCGCCCGGCGGACGGGGACCGAGACGGGGATGACCAGCGGCAGCAGGCTGTCGTCCCGGGGCCGCCGGCCGTCGGGGCCCGGACCCCCGGGACCCCCGAGGCCTCCGCCGGGCTCCAGGGCCGGGGGGGCTCCTGCAGGAGCAGAGGAGCACGTTACTACACAGCGACCACACACCCTGGAACGGAACGGCAACATCCATCCAACACGAGCTGCACAGCGCCCGTCGTACCAAACTGCTGCAGCACCAGCTGCTCAACAACACTGTGAAGATACACAACGACGAGCACACAAAGGGATTAGGAGGGAGCTGGGTGGAACTGGTACGATCTAAGGGTTGTTTAAAAGGGGTTCACAGAGTGTGATGTCCTCAGCTCCTCCGGCAGTTAGTTCCAGAGGTGAGAGCCCCAAAAGAACCCCAACAGAACCCCAACAGAACCCCAACAGAACCCAAACCGATCCCCAACAGAACCCAAACCGATCCCCAACAGAACCCAAACCGATCCCCAACAGAACCCAAACCGATCCCCAACAGAACCCAAACCGATCCCCAACAGAACCCAAACCGATCCCGACAGATCCCCGACAGAACCCCGACAGATCCCCGACAGAACCCCAACCGAACCCCAACCGATCCCAACCGATCCCCAACCGATCCCCAACCGATCCCCAACCGATCCCCAACCGATCCCAACAGAACCCTGCAGCCAGACTACGATGTGTGGTTTGAAACCATGACAGACACTTTTTACAGTATCCTCCTGCTGGGGCCTAAAAAAAAAAAAAGTTTGGTTCCTGTTGGTTGTCAGTTGAGGTCATGGGTAGGTACTGGTAGGGAATTTATTTTATTTTTTCCAGCGGCAGCGAATGATAGGTAGGTTGTTTTCATTTAAAAACGAGAATTTTTTTTTTTTTTTAAAAGCTCATAAAATAATTTGGGTCGCACATAAATTGACAGGGTCGGTCGGAACCGGAACCAAACAAAAAAATTTTTTAGGCCCGGCCTAGTCTGGAGACTCATGACTGGTCAGAACAAAGACGACACGAAACAAAGTGAAGTCTGCCAACAGATGTTAGATATTAATCCGAAGTCTGATTTGTGAGACTAGGACACCTTAGGAGAATGAAACAAGTGAAGGTGGCGCGCCCTGACCATAGACCATGAGCCCTGGGACATACAAAGGAAAATACACGTCATTAGTGTAATGAGGCGACGACACCTTACTGAAAAAAGGGTCTGCAGTTTCAATAAGTGGTGGACAGGTGTGTCGAATTATCTCTTAATCAGCTGGTACCACGCAGCCCAATCCACTAAACAGGGCTAGGGTTATGCAAGCAATAGGAAGAGTTTACCCTAGAGAGAGAGACACCTAATTCAAACCAATGTACAAAGTTGCGTTGGGGTTTTGGTTCGTGTGGTTTTGCAGAGCTTTTTGTGTTAAATGCTTTGTACTCAGACTGGGCTTTTCTGTGACAAGGACAGTGAGGAAAGACAGGGAATAGGGTGGGAATAGGGAGGGAAGGTCATGTAGCCTAAATAGGAATCAAACCCCAGCCACTGCAAAGACTATTGCCTATGCAGCGAGAGCTACCCATTGTTTCAGATTTTTAACTCAAGGTTACAAAGCGTTTTGCCTAAACGATACTATGAACGGAAAGCTGAAGATCACCAGGAGACGCCTGTGATGAAGAACAGATTGTTCGGCGATGAGTTCAGCTCGTCATCTGCTGTTCAACATAATTAAATCCACCTTCTAAGCAGAGCTCAGAAAACACCAAAATGTGCAAAGGACCGTCAGCATTTATCTCTCGAAAATGGAAAGCCAAAATCCCAGCAGCTATGAAAAGGCTTGAGCCTTCCATCTTTTAGATGCTTTGGAAAATATTTACACCACAATAAAGTCACCAGGCCAGAGAAAGGTCTACGCCCTGAATACAAAACTAGGAGCCGGTTAGGGGAAACCGGGACATTAGGTCGCAGAGCTCACATTTCGGTGTGCGGGAAAACAACACACACACACACACACACACACACACACACACACACACACACACACACACACACACACACACACACACACACACACACACACACACACACACACACACACACACACACACACACACACACACACACACACACACGAGCAGGAGGTGTGGCGCTGCTGGGGGGCCCTGCTCCATGATTACCACTGATGGAAACCTCCAGAGGCAGCAGGAGAGGGCCAGCCTACGGCATGGTAGAGGGAGAGTGGGGGTGGGGGTGGGGGGGGTGGTGGTGAGTTATTCTGCTGAGCAATGCAGCCCTCCCCCCTCCCCCCTCTCCCACATGTTTAGAGTACGGAAGAGAGGAGGGGAGGGATGGAGTTTCACTTCCCTGATGGAATGGTGGTGGTGGTGGTGGTGGTGGGGGGGGGGGGGGGGGGGCTATGGCTGTTGTTTGATCTGCTGGGGGCCTCTGGGCCGTGGCGGCCGTGCAACAGGCCCCCGGAACCCCCCGAAAAGAGGGGAGAGAGAGACATCACTGGGGAGGGGGGGGGAGAGACATAACTGGGGAGGGGGGAGAGAGACATCACTGGGGGGGGGGGGGAGAGACATCACTGGGGAGGGGGGAGAGAGACATCACTGGGGGGGGGGGGGGAGAGACATCACTGGGGAGGGGGGAGAGAGACATCACTGGGGGGGGGAGAGAGACATCACTGGGGGGGAGAGAGACATCACTGGGGAGGGGGGAGAGAGACATCACTGGGGGGGGGGGGGGAGACATCACTGGGGGGGGGGGAGACATCACTGGGGGGGGGGGAGACATCACTGGGGAGGGGGGAGAGAGACATCACTGGAGGGGGGGAGACATCACTGGGGGGGGGGGGAGACATCACTGGGGGGGGGGGAGACATCACTGGGGGGGGGGGGAGACATCACTGGGGAGGGGAGACATCACTGGGGAGGGGGGAGAGAGACATCACTGGAGGGGGGGAGACATCACTGGGGGGGGGGGGGAGACATCACTGGGGGGGGGGGGAGACATCACTGGGGGGGGGGGGGGGAGACATCACTGGGGGGGGGGGGGAGACATCACTGGGGGGGGGGGAGACATCACTGGGGAGGGGGGAGAGAGACATCACTGGGGGGGTCAGAGCATCAGAGTCTGCACCCCCCCCCCCCCCCCGGGGTGCAGACTCCTCAGGTCTTCCCTGGGAACCCCCCCCCCCAGCCCCCCCCCCACAGCAGCCCCCCCCCCCCAGCAGCCCCCCCAGCAGCCCCCCCCCCCAGCAGCCCCCCCCAGCAGCCCCCCCCCCCCCCACAGCAGCCCCCCCACAGCAGCCCCCCCCCAGCCCCCCCCCCAGCAGCACTCACCGTGCCGTTCTGCTCGGGCGTTAATGACCGAACCAACAACAGACGCTCCTGGCCGATTGTTCCCGCTCCCGGGGACGAGGAAAGAAATAAAAACCTGCGCAATTATACCCGGGCCTAACAAAAGAAGAACACAGGGTTTTATTTCTCGCTGAGAGCCTCTAACTCTGGTAATAACCAGTTCTCTCAGAGCTCTGAGTGAACACGGCGTGTAGAGCCACTCAGAGCTCTGCTTTACTTTAGTCCCGCTGGTATTTCAGTGTTTTTCTTTCCTACCCGCAGAGCAACGCGTGACAAACAGGAGAGGAGGAAACCAACCAGAGAAAGGCAGACTAAGTCCAGAAACGGAACAAAGGAGAGAGACAACAGGAAGAGCAACAAAAGACAGGTTTAACAAAAGAGAGACAGAGCCCACATGTGACGTCCTCGACGCCGTTAAAACGTCCCACCTTTCCACCGGGGGGGGGGGGGGGGGCGGCGGGGGGGTCCGTTACCTTGACGATGTGTGGCGGCAGGGACTCCATCTCCGAGGCCTTCTGCGCCAGCGTCTCCAGGTTGACTTCCTGCGACACGCGACGCTTCCTGCGCGTGCTCTGGATCACCCCGGTGGGGGCCGCCTGCAGGCAGGGGGGCGAGCGCCCGTTCTGCGAGCCCTGGGCCGGCGGGGGCGGGGCCTGGCCCGGCTGCTGCTCCGACGTCGACAGGAAGGGGTTGGGGTCCGACGGGGCGCCCCCTTCCTTGGAGAGCCTGCGGGACCGGCGAGGCTGGGCCTGGAGGGAGGGGGGCTGGAGGGAGGGGGGCTGGTAGGACTGGGTCTGGGCCTGGAGGGAGGGGGGCTGGTGGGACTGGGTCTGGGCTTGGAGGGAGGGGGGCTGGTGGGACTGGGTCTGGGCCTGGGTCTGGACCTGGATGTGGGTCTGGGCCTGGGTCTGGACCTGGATGTGGGTCTGGGCCTGGGTCTGGACCTGGATGTGGGCCTGGGTCTGGGCCTGGATGTGGGCCTGGGTCTGGGCCTGGGACCGGGGCTGGAGCGAAGGCTCCGACAGCGGGGACTGCTGGGGCTCCGGGGTGATGTCCTGTATGAGTGGCTCCTGGTTCTCGGGGAGCGTTCGGGTAGAGGCTCCTGGGAGTGGACCACCGCCGCGGGGGGCTGGGGCAGGGGGCGGGGCTGGGGCTGGGGCAGGGGGCGGGGCTGGGGCAGGGGGCGGGCGCTCTGAGCGCTGCTGTAATAGTCGTGCGCGCAAGGGTTTTGTTGTTGTTGCTGCTGCTGCTGCAACTGCTGATGTTGCATTTGCTGTTGGATGCTGTGCTGCTGCTGCTGCTGCTGCTGCTGCTCCTGCTGCTGCTGCTGCATGTGTTGCAGCTGCTTCTGCCGCTGAAGGATCTGCTGCTGCTGCTGCTGCTGCTGCTGCAGCTGCTGGAGGATGTGTTGGTGCTGTTGTTGTTGTTGTTGTTGTTGTTGTTGTTGACATGCCTGTTCCTGGTTCTGCGGTTGGAGGGGCTGCAGCTGATGCGGCGGTTTGCCCTGCGTGGAGTAGTTGAGGTTGGGCAGGGTGGTCCGAACCCCCGGGGGGAAGGTGTGGTAGTAGCCGGCCAGGTGCTGCTTGGGCTGACCGAAGGCCAGCTGGAAGGGCTGCAGCACCGAGCTGCAGCCGCCGCCGCCGCCGCCGCCGCCGCCGCCGCCGCTGCCGCCGCCGGGCTGGGGGCCACCGTGCTGCGGGGGGTTCAGCGCCCCCGGTTTGAGGGGCGGTGGGAAGGCTTGTGGTTGGGCCTGGGGCAGAGCCTGGACCTGGGGCAGGGCTTGAGTCTGGGCCTGGCCCTGGAGGTGGACCAGGGCCGGGGCCTGGTGTTGGGCCTGGGGGTGGTACTGCTGCTCCCAGTCCAGCCCCCGGGCCTTAGACGCCTCCCTGTAGGCCTCGGCGGGGGGGTTGGCCCCCATGGGGGGCTTGTCCATCGCCCTGCTGGCGGGCGGGGGCGGCTGCAGGCCCGGGGGGGGCTCGTGCACGGCGGTCTTGGCGGCGGGCCCCTGGGGGCGTGCCTCCGCCCCGCCCCCCAGGTAGTTGGCCAGGTTGGGGCCCCAGTTGGCCATGGTGGACCAGGCCACCGCCCGCTGCAGCTGGGGCTGTGGCGGGGCGGAGGGGGGGGGCGGTTGGGGGGGCTGCTGCTGCAGGGGGCCGGCGTCCTGGTGGGACCACTTCATGGGGAGCGTCTGCTGGTAGTGGCCCCGGCTCTGGTCCGAGCCCTTCTCCGGGCTGAAGATCACCGAGCTCAGGTACATGTGGGCCGGGACCTCGGCCGCGGCGCCGGAGGAGACGTTGGCGGGGACGTTGGCGGGGACGGCGTTGCCGGCGGGGGCGTCCGGGCCCTGGGGGGGCGCGGGGTCCCGGCCCGTCAGGCTGTAGTAGGAGGTTCCCTCTGGGAGCTGGGAGGCCTCCTTCATGCCCGGGCCCTGGTCGCTGAAGAACGTGATGCGCTTGCCGGTTCTCTTGGTGCTGCTGGCTTTCTGCTGGACCGGCACACTCATGGCGGGCATGCAGGAACCAGGGTGGGCGGGGGGGGGGGGGGGGGACTTCAGCGGCGGGGTGTTGGGTGTGCAGGGGGGCGTGTGTGTCAACAAAACAACCCCTGAGACGACGGTAATAACCACGTCTTAATATCCTCCCTGTGTCTTCTTGCGCTGCACAAAAAAGGAATAACTCACGCAGAAAGAATAGCGATATATTTTAAAAAGTGCTCGTGGGGTATTCCCACAGGTGGGGTTGACTCCCTCTGAAGGTCAGAGTGCGACCTCCCCCCCCCCTTCGGATGGCCCGGTGGGGGTCGACTCAGAAGGACCGCCGCTGGCTGGCTCTTTGAAGACTACCCGCTGACCTCTGACCTGTGGAGGGCCGTGCTGATGGGATCCATGTGTTGTCATTCAGGGGCGACACCCTGTGAAGAGAGAACAAGAGGAGGGTCAGAGGGGGGCGATTAGGACCCCATCAGAGCCGGGGGGTGGGGGGCTCATTGTCCACCCCTCCCCTGGCCGGGTAAAAAAAACCTGCCGTGTGCGTTCACAACAATAGGCAGCGGTGAAAAGGTATAGAGAAGTGCACCGGCCGGAGAGGCGTGGGCGGGCGAGTTAAACTGTGTCATTATTATTAGCTAAACCCACATGACCCAGGGAGGGGACCTGCACACGCAGCACGCTCTGAACTGGGTCACTCACTGGGTAAGAACAGCGCCCTGCCACTCGATACAGCAAGGGCTCAGGATGCTGCCTGAGCGACGCTCGTGTTTTCGTCCCCCCCACCCATGTGGCGTTCAACGCATCGTCGGTACGTGTCAAGGCGTGTTCCGCTGCCACATGGCCCCTCCCATGACTAAGCAATGGTCGCTTCCTCCGGCCACGCTGGCTCCTGGATAGACAGGAAGTCCCCTCGTGGCCCGTCGGGGCAAACCATATGAACCAGGAAGAGGGGTGATGGGGGGGGGGGGGGGTTAAATTATCAGTTACGTGACAGTTACTGAGTCATCGTGGCCGAAACTAAAAAACATTGAGCCTTGCATGCGCTTGCGAAAATTAGATGTAAAAAGGCAACAAAAAAAGGAGAATGTTAGGTGAGGGTCACGGAGGGAGGGGGGGGGGGACCGCAGGGGTACCCGGAGCACCGCGAGAGGAACCGACGCGCGTCGCAAGGCGAGAGGAACCGCCACGCACCGCTTCTTCAGAAGGGAAGCGGCTTCTAGGAGATCACTGCCATCGTCAAGGCAACGTGCTGCAACGACCGCCCGGAGATATTATCTAATATCAATCTGCCCGCCGGGTGGCTGCTAATAAACGTGCACAGAGAGTGCGGAGCACTGGTGCAAGGATGGGCCTTTAAGAAAGGGAAGAAGAAAAGCAAACGGGTCCTTCTGTCGGTCACGGTGATAACATCAACACCAGCGGACTCAGTCAGAGCTGCGGTTTGCCTCAGCAGCAACACTCGCAGGATGTAGGTCGCGCGTTGTACTATTGGTTCAGAACACACTTCGTTTGGAGAGGACGCAATATGGATTATGAATGCACATGAGCAACTTGCACCCTTTACTCTTTTTGGCCCTGGTGTCTGTTTGACCCCCCCCCCCCCACCACACACACACACACACACACACACACACACACACACACACACACACACACACACACACACACACACACACACACACACACACACACACACACACACACACACACACACACACACACACACACACACACACCTTAAAATAGAGCTCACAGCTGTTCAGGTCTTGCACTATCCTGCGCCGTGTGGCTAACACGACATGGTGACCGTTAGTTTCGGTTGGATCGTTCCTAAAGCACTGAGGTCTGCAGTCACGCCGTCCAAACAGCGCATATAGAAACCGATCATTACTACAAGGTCCTCAACGAGCCGTTGTTGACGACAGTGTCGGTGTCCCCGTCGGGTGGCTATGTGCATAACGAGCACACTACGAACTGTGCAGCAGCAGGCCTATAGGAGGTGAGGGCGCATGACGCACCACTAGTTCAACACAACTTCAACACAATAGCCTCCACAGCCAGGGTTTTAGCCCGATAAACAAGGAGACATTACACGTCAAATTGGCTTAAATTAAAACCTCTAGCCAGATTCGCTGTCTAATCCTCGATCGTTCCCTTGTTTCAATCTGCCAGACACCTAGCACGGCGCGCACGCGATCACCCTCGGAGATCCATTAGGATCGTTAAGGATCGATCAGGGTGAACAGAACACGCATGCGTTCTGCACCCCTCTCCGTGGACCCCTTTCGGTGGGCGGCCAGCTCAGCGCTATTTACGAGCAGCCCTTTGTTGCAGAACGGGGATTATCCCATAGTCACTAACGTCGTGGCCTATTGCAAAAGAAAACACAGATATAACAGCAGGGCAACAATGCGACCTACAAGTACGAGCAGCGCGCACCTGGACGGCGGTCCGACCCCTTCGCATCGATCCGGCTATCGTCCACTCGACCCGTCGCACGACGTGATGTGCATCACACTTGTCTCTTCATTTGAATAAAGCGTTACAAAAAACACAACAACAACAACGCATAGATGGTGTGTATGCATCCGGCCGTTGGTCAATGCGTTGATGGAGCAACCGGGGATCGCAGCAGGGGGGGGGGGGGGGGGGGTCATGCAGCCCCCCCCCCCCCTTGAGGAACCAAAACGTAAACAAACTTGGTCGGACGACTGCGACCCTGTAAACATGGGAGCTTCAGTCACAACGATGCACAACAACACGGGAGCAAGGCCGCGTCTCCCCGTCCAACACTTTACTCACTGCGCTCACCGCGGAGGGCTGCTCGGAGCACCGCAGTCTGCAGCACGCAGGTCCGCCCTGCAGGCCCGACGGGATGACTGCATGCATCCCCGGGCTTGACTCATGCACTGCTGACTTCACTTTTCACTTTTTTTTTTACCCCCGCTGGCTTTTAGGTGCGTCGATCTCAGCAGTAGTGGACGAAGGGGGGCGAGAGAGAGAGAGGGAGAGAGAGCTACCCGCACGGAGATAAAGCGCTGATCTGCAGCGGCGTGGAGGCGACGGCGCGGTCCTTCCGCCTCTTACACGTTATTATTGCACTAGGATTGCACAAAAGCACGCACATTGGTCTTCGCTGTGTGTCTCGAACAACACATTCCCTCTCCCTCTGCTGTCGTCTTGTGATCCCCGCAGGCTCGCTTCGCCACACCCACTTCCATGCCCATATATGGTTTCCCTCCTACTTGCATGCAGTTGTCATTTACCGAACTAGCTGTCACTCAGCCCAGGGCGGAGATTCCGGCACACGACAAGGACTCAAAGGGTTGTTGTCTTGGTTCGGGATTTACCTCTACCCCCTCCCTCCCTCCTCCCCCCCCCCCCCTCCCTCCCTCCTCCCCCCCCCCCCACTAATGCAGTCATCATCTTTATTTGACATATAAAACCACTCGCAGGATTGACACCATACCCCTTGCTCTGCCAGCTGCCATTTTCATTTGTATACATTTTTTCATTTGTAAGTGAAAATAGCGGATGATCTGTGTCTATTAGTGTCAACAACTTTGTAAGCACTTCGAGACCATCTGCGCACATCATGAGCCTATTCTATTGTTTTATACACTCATTCATATTCACTCATGAGTCATGACCCACACAAATGCACCTAAACGAGCAGTGTCGTGGCCATGGCCTCGACGGGTCTGTTTCCGATCCGTCTGACTGCAGGGCTGCAGCCGCATACCCATTTCTGCGGCTCTTAAAAGTTTCCTCTCAGATGCCAGAAAGGAGAGTCCGGCTAAACGTGACACCGGACCGGTGAAAGTACTGCGTGCTCCAAGCTCAGCTCAACCAACACGTCCAAGGCTGCACTGTGTGCGGACTAGCATAAAATTTCAATAACCTTAAGACACCAAAAGGGAAAGGGACAGCTCCTTCCTGTGCGCACTGGTAGAATGGATGTTAAATAAAAAGGAACAGGTTTTAAAGAGCTGCAACATTGCGTTTATGTTCCTGGAAGCAGGCACTGATCCCTGTCTGCTTGTGGTCCAGACACCGCTTCTCTTAACGCTGCTCGAGTAGAAAGGCTTGATAAAGGCTTGATAGAGGGTTGATAAAGACTTTATCAAGGGTTTATAGAGGCTTGATAAAGGGTTCACAGCCAGCAGGGCATCGCCTCTCCACACCAGTAACAACACAACGAACCATCAACTCATCCCATTGGGTTCAGAACAGAACCAATCGGTGCAATAAAGTGATTAAAGTGCATCACTCACCGTTTAACAAGCCGAATCATTGCACGTCGCCGACCCTTCACGCCATTCGCCGGTACAATCCACCTTAACCTGGTAAAATCCACTTCCCTGCTCACTTTAACGTTCACGTTAGCTAGAGAACACAGCACCCCCCCTCAAACTTTTTTCCTTCTGTCTCCTCCACCAGGCGTCACTTCCCAGTAGTCCCAGTAGTCCTTCCCAGTAGTCCCAGTAGTCCCAGTGGAAGCATTCGACGCTGTCTACGGGTGCTATGTGGACGGGGTGACTTTGCATGTGTTTTAATGAAGGGCAATGGTTCGGGTTCTAGTTAACACGACATTTGATTCGGTTCAATGTCTGCATCTTTAATGGAATGACTCCTGATGCGCGCGCCTCACGTAGACACTGGTTTAGGGCCGCGTCCCAATTCTGGTGCATCAACGCTTCCTCCGCAGCAGTCCAGCACCCAGACTGAAGGGGGCACTCTAGAGTCGAACAGACCAGCAGAGCAGGAGTTTCACCAGAAAGGGTTCAATGAGCTTCTTAAGATCAGATTTATGACAGTACAGTTAATTACAGTTTATGTAATTCTCGGTTCGACATGCATGTGCAAATAATACTTTTCAACTCCCGTCCCGGTATGTAGTCCCGCGATATTATCGCCGCCGTTTTCTCTATACTCAAATTTGATAACACAAGTTATGCGTATGCACATCATGTAACTCATGCAGTATAATAAGATAATGCAATTCTTATTTATGTATCATCAAGGTAACAATGGAGCTCCTGTTCCCGAGAACTTCCGACTGGAGGACACGAGTCTGCAGCCTGACCTGAACGAAGGAGAGGTCCTCGTCCGGACGCTCTACCTGTCGGTCGACCCCTACATGGTACATAGATCAGACATTTAGTGTGCGTGGTTATTCCTCCGCTAATCAAAACTGTCCATCTGGGTGTCCACTCCCGGGTGTGATGTCAACAGCGGGTCGATGGTCATGGCTGTGATGTTCTAATCAACGTGCACCTCCACAACGAAATCACCCACATGTAAATCGCCTTCTATCGTGTTACTTCTTCTCGCTCGTCCTCTTAGAGATGTCGTATGAACGAGGACACCGGCGCCGGGTACCTAACCCCGTGGAGGCTGTCGGAGGTGGCGGACGGCGGGGGGGTCGGGCGGGTCGAGGCCAGCCGCTGGGACGCACTGGCCCCGGGGGACGTGGTCACCTGCTTCAACTGGCCCTGGGCCACGCACGGCGTGCTCAAGGGGAGCGCCCTGCACAAGGTAAGGTGGGGCAGTAGTAATAATAATAGTAAATCCGATTGATATAGCGCCTTTCAAAACTCAAGGACGCTTTACAACATGGGGTGGAACATAGAAAACAAACAAACTAAATCAGAAATGTCACACAGAGACGAACAGACGAAGAAGAGGCGGGGGTATCACAGGCAGTAGGCGCGTTTGAAGAGGAGGGTTTTGGGGAGTGTTTTGAAGGAGGCCAGGGATGAGGCATTTCGGATGTCAGGGGGGAGAGAGTTCCAGAGGGTGGGGACTGCCACACTGAATAGTAGTGGCTCTAGGTTCGACTCTCAGCCGAGAGATACTGGGTTTGATCCCCCGCGTCCCTGAGCGGGATGCCCTGACCCATACCGGCTCCGTAACGAGCTGTCGCTGAAGTAGCGTGAGTCACTGTGGACAGAAGCGTCTGGTGATTAACAGAATAGTAGTCAACAGTACGAATGATTGGGGGTTGTTTTTATTAAGCCCTACTCACTCACACACACACACACACACACACACACACACACACACACACACACACACACACACACACACACACACACACACACATATAATAGTATTATTATTGTGTTATTTTATTATTGTACCTGTATAACAGTGTTTGTATGTCAGATGGACCCCCAGCTGGTGGACGGCCACCTGTCCCACCTGCTGGGTGCGGTGGGATTGACGGGCCTCACCGCCTTACTGGGAATCCGGGAGAAGGGTCATGTGACCCAGGGGGCCAACCAGACCCTGGTGGTCAGCGGGGCGGCTGGCGCCTGTGGATCCATCGCTGGACAGGTAAGCACTGGACACCTCCACAGGTAAACGCTGGACAGGTAAGCACTGGACAGGTAAACACTGGACAGGTAAACACTGGACACCTTCACAGGTAAACACTGGACAGGTAAACACTGGACACCTTCACAGGTAAACACTGGACAGGTAAACACTGGACAGGTAAACACTGGACACCTTCACAGGTAAACACTGGACAGTTAAACACTGGACACCTCCACAGGTAAACGCTGGACAGGTAAAGACTGGACAGGTAAACACTGGACAGGTAAACACTGGACGGCTCCACAAGGTGGACCAGGACTTTGACAACACAGAGGCTGATTAGTTCTTCATGTTCCTTTTTTGTGACAGTCTGTATGATGGTGCAGTGAAAGTACATCTGGCAAAACTTCTAAAGGAGTTGTAAGAAATAAAATAGAAAAATAGGAAAATGCATATTTAAGATTTGCATCTCCGAGCATGGAAGAGGGAATGTTAAAACAGCGAATGTCCGGAGTCCAGATGTCCTTGAGGAATCAGAAGGTGGGAATACCGTCTGAGGGCCGGTGCTTGACTGTTGGTCTGTCTGTGGTAGAACGCCGCTGTTACACCGGGATCCCACCGGACGCGTACGCGCCGCGGAACGGCTGCGCCGCGGAACGGCCGCGTCCTCTGCCCTGCGTCCATTCCTACCGGGCGCGTAACGGCAGCGTAGCGCTGCCTTGCGAGCAAGCCGTATTCACGCGAGATCACGAGATCACGCGATAATCCTAAACCTAATGTACTCACCTTCCACTCCCAAAACTATTGCAATTAAATGCCACGCTTTGTCCTTTCTGACATTTTCCTTATAAAAAGGATGATTTGGTACATAAATGACTTCATGTTGCTGAACTTCGACAATGAGTCTCTCGTCGTCCATGTTGCCGACCCTCTGAGACCCACCGGTCATGATGTAATAATGTTGATGTGAAGTTACATGAGCTGAGTATTGTGTTTTATTTTGAAAATTGACCGGATGCTCTATGGCTTTTACTTTTCACTTCCTGCCCGGCTCGACCTGCTCTGTCGAAATTGACGCGGTTTAGCAGCGGCTCGCGGCAAAAATAGAATTGGACGGAAAGATAGCGCCGCGGCGCGGCACGCCGCTCCTGGGACGCGGCTGAAACGTTCCGCGGCGCGCCCGGTGGAAATGGTCTCATTGATTATAGTGGAAGCGATCAGCAGCGGTGACCGCGGCGCGTACGCCTCCGGTGGAATCGAGCCTTTAGGAGGAAGCATACAGTTCAAGTTCTTTTATTGTGTGATGCAAAACCTTCCAGGCAAAGCAGTCATAGCTAGCAATGAAATGTTTGTGTCCCAAGCTCTCCTTAACAATGCAATAATATAAAAAATAAAATAAAATATTAGAAAATAAAAAATATTATAAGATAAGAGTAAAAGGAGTAAGAAGAACAAACTAGTTTAAATAGTTTAAATAAAACTAGAATATGTACAGTAAATATATATACATATACACAAAAATACACCGATATACACTTATGCATGTATATAAAGCATATAAAACCAAAGAGTGAAGCGGCCAGCGTGCCCCCCCCAGGTGGGCCGTCTGGACGGCTGCTCCCGGGTACTGGGGGTCTGCGGCTCGCGGGAGAAGTGCGCCGCCCTGGTGGACGAGCTGGGCTTCACGGCCGCCATCAACTATCGCCGTGACGACGTGGACGCCCGCCTGAAGGAGTGCTGCCCCGACGGCGTCGACGTCTACTTCGACAACGTGGGCGGAGCCATCAGTGACGCGGTCATATCGCAGGTATACACCCGGGGGGGGGGGGGGGGGTGTAACAGGGCGGGAGGGTCCGGGTTCAAGCCCTGAGTGAGACGCCGGGTAACCCTGACCCGGACTAATGACACGAGGCCACAGCTGGCTGTGAGTGGTTTGAATAAGAGCGTCACCTGCTAAACTGTTAAATAGAATTGATGACGTATATAATATTATATTGATTTATATATTATATGTTTCAATCTGTTGTTTCTTCAAGGAGAAATGGGACGTACATGTGCTGTGGTACACAGTAATAGTAATCAAATAAATGACCTGTGGATACGCGTTCTACATTCTCTATGTTTTGAAATGTAAACACGAGTATTCGTTTTTTTCACACAAAAAAAAGAAAAGTGTATTGTGTGTAAGTATTGTGTGTAAGTATTGTGTGTAATTATTGTGTGTAAGTATTGTGTGTAATTATTGTGTGTAAGTATTGTGTGTAATTATTGTGTGTAAGTATTGTGTGTAATTATTGTGTGTAAGTATTGTGTGTAATTATTGTGTGTAAGTATTGTGTGTAAGTATTGTGTGTAAGTATTGTGTGTAAGTATTGTGTGTAAGTATTGTGTGTAAGTATTGTGTGTAATTATTGTGTGTAAGTATTGTGTGTAAGTATTGTGTGTAAGTATTGTGTGTAATTATTGTGTGTAAGTATTGTGTGTAATTATTGTGTGTAAGTATTGTGTGTAAGTATTGTGTGTAAGTATTGTGTAAGTATTGTGTAAGTATTGTGTGTAAGTATTGTGTGTAAGTATTGTGTGTAATTATTGTGTGTAAGTATTGTGTGTAAGTATTGTGTGTAATTATTGTGTGTAAGTATTGTGTGTAAGTATTGTGTGTAAGTATTGTGTAAGTATTGTGTAAGTATTGTGTGTAAGTATTGTGTGTAAGTATTGTGTGTAATTATTGTGTGTAAGTATTGTGTGTAAGTATTGTGTGTAAGTATTGGGTCAGACCGAGCACTGGCTCTAGGCTCTGATCGGCCTGCTGCCGGTGAGCTTCAGCGATCCCCCCCCCCCCCCCCCATCCCCAGATGAACAGTGGGGGCCATGTGGTCCTGTGCGGCCAGATCTCCCAGTACAACAAGGACGTGCCGTACCCCCCCCCGCTGGACCCCCGCACCCAGGAGACCCTCCTTCGCCAGGGCATCACGCGCGAGCGCTTCACCGTGCTCAGCTACATGGACCAGATGGACGCGGCGCTGCTGCAGCTCAGCACATGGGTCCGGTCGGGCCAGCTCAAGGTGGGACACACACACACACACACACACACACACACACACACACACACACACACACGTGCACAATCACTCACACACAGACACACACACTAACAATTGTGATTCAACATTCGTCGCCTGCTCATAGTGTGTGTGCAGTAGATTGATGGTCTGGCAGACTATGCAACATGTTATATTTAAAAGATTCAACTTATAGCATATAGGCAAAGCATTACGTTCAACACATTTATGCAAACATACACTATTTTAATAAATGTATATTCATAATAAGCGTCCCAAGAAAGATTTAATCCGTCTTATTCATCTTTCGTCTTTATTTCGGTTTAGGTTCGGGAGACGGTGGTGGACGGCTTAGAGAACATGGGAGGTATGTTGTGGTTCTTCCTTCGTTTCATTGAAGTTTTATTCAACTGGAGCTACATTGGTTTTTCTCTTTGTTTCGATTCAGTGGCATTCTGCTCCATGATGGAAGGCGGGAACATCGGCAAACAAATCATAAAGGTATCGGATTGAAGGAAATCGACGTAGCCACAGCAACCAACCATTCTCATGAAAGGTCTTGATGAAAATGGCTCCACCTCTCGTGGCCTTGATATAGATTTGTACACATGTACCACTGATCTAAAAATGTGAGATTAACTTGAACCCTCATCTTAAAATGAAGTCACACAACTGTAATCATTGTTTTGAATTCAGTTTCAGTTCTTTGTAAGAGAAATTAAGGGCAATAACTTGAGCTAGAATATCTGAAGTCTATTTTAGTTTTAGTGTTGTAGACGGGGCAAAGTCCAGTGAGCCTTTGTCACTTGTAGAGTTACAAGGATGTGAGTTGTTTCCTGTTTTGTGTAACCTAGTAATGTATTTAACAATGTCATTGTGATACACACCTGTCAAGTCCATTGTCATTATCCAAGAAGAACACATCCACAGTTTCCCGTCATGAACAGTTTATTTCACAGCACTATAAACCATTTACAAAATAAAAACTTGATTTCAATTCATTTCATTTGTCACAATAAAAAGATGTGGCAGGTTTCATTTCATCTATTCATCCGTATACTTTATATACTATAATACTATTATTACCACAGGGGAAGTAGAGGAATAATTGAAACAGCAGTACATCAAATATGATGTGTACAACAGAGCAAAAATGATTATAACAGAGCAAAAACATCAGTCCCATTATCCTGCGATAATTAATCAAATGTGCAGCATGATTACAACCACTTGAACGGTTCCCCCAGTCGTTGAGTTGTTTTTGGGAGGCGGCTATGATACTGGCAAGTTCAACTTGTAATTTTTTTGTACTCTTACGCAAAATAAAACTAATTATAATCCCATGCATTCAAAAAACAAATAACATCGGTAAAATATTGCAAAGCTGAGGAAAGAATACAAGTCATTCAACCACCGAATCTGCCCTGTATCGCCCCCTAGTGGACGTGTCACATAGTTAGATCATACATATGATAACCGGGTAACAATAAATAATCGATGTGTGTAATACACACCATGAATTACATTTTATTAAATTCTCTCAAAATAATCCTTATAACTCGTTTGAGCAGCTCGTTGTGCCAGGCTAGGTATTCTGTGCCATGACAACAACCAGATGGGAGGTTTGCTAGCATCGTCTGTACTCTTATAGACCCTGCTACTGACCCCTTGCCTACTCTGAGTGACCCACGGAGAGATTCAGTGCATTAACTACGTCCATCTCCTTAATAAAAGTATTGATGGGATATTTCACACAAATTGTAACACAGAAACTGGTTCAATCAATTCCTTCATTGGGTATTACATTTTGTCCTTTGTTCCACATTCAGTTCAACCACCCAGCTAGTGTCCAGCCCCTGGCTGAATAAGGCCCATACGATTTGAATCTCCTTACATATTGTGTAGTAGGCAAGAGTTGTGTGTCCGAAATCATACTCGACATTCTTGGGGTGCAAACTAAGGGCCGTGGCTTGGATTACCCATGATGCCTTTAGCCAGGAGGACGATCGTCTGAACCCAAACTTTGAAATGCTTATGATTACCGATACGACCGGTAGCAGCCACCCCGAAGAAAAGGCAACCGTTTGGATAAAACTGTGAGGCCTTCAGGTTGAATTCTGCGACTACGTTCTGAGTCCAAAGAGAGGGTACGCATCCTAACAGGCCGCCAGAACACCCCCCTATACTCCACAGGTGTGGCTGCAGCCCCCATATCACATTCAGACTGTTGCGTGCTTCTTTTCTTCGTTAAGAGTGTTTTAAACCACTCTGTGGCTCAGTCAATGATTCTTTTTTTACTGCTAGACGGTAACTAATAGTCCTCTTTACTGACGGACAGAACAAACCACGTACCGGTTAGACGGATGTCATTCACATCCTCCACTATAGGAACACTTTGGGGAATCGCCCTCAGAAGGCCGACGGGGGAATCTACCACCGCGGGACTCGGTGTACCGGCCCCCCGGCGACGAGGATCACACGAGTACGGGTTTAACGGCGATAATGTGGAGGATAATCACTTAACGGGAGGACGATCAACGGCACACCGATACAATCGATGCATAATCAACGGGATCGTACGACGGCAGCGCTGTGGGGTCGTGGTATTGCTCCGTCGCGGTTTCGTTGAGCTACCAAGGTGTATAAAATACCAGTAAAGATTCCTGAAGTGCAACTGGGAGCGTCGGTCTGTTCTTGAAAGAAAAAAAATACCTCATGCGCCCCCAGAAATGTTAGCTTAGCGTTCTTCCCTTTTGTTTGTTATTGTTACGATAGCAGTGACAAACACACGCATTCACACGCGCACACACACACACACACACACACACACACACACACTGACACACACACGCAGGTTAGTTTCTTTCACTGAGAGCTCTGTGGTGTTAATCTTGGAGGATGACTGTTAGTGGCAGTGGAGCTCTGTGCAGGAGGGACTAGACTAATCTAGGGGTCCTTTCAGCGAGGACTCCCCTGCTCTCAGCCAGCCAGAGCTTCAAAGAGCAGAGCTTCCTGGTATAAGGGCGCGTCGGTAGGTTGGATTTGGGCGGTAAACACGTGCACTCGAGGGAAGAGGAGGGAATTTTTGAGAAGAAACAACAATTTCTTAATTATTACTTCTTTGGCAGTGGTTATGCGCGTTCCCAGGGCAATGCGTCCCCATTAACTGCTAGGGCATCATTAGGTTACGTAAACGTTGGTTGACGCGATGCAAAAAGAAAAAGCGTTAAATGATGCCGGGAGTCTTTGAGTCGGGGGTGGTGAAGGGCGACGGGGTCGTGGTCATTCTCTTTCACTTTTGAAAAGACATCTGCTGAGATGGTGGAGCAGGGATGTGCTCAGAGCTGTGATACGGTGACATGCATATTAAAACAAGACCAGCAAAGAGTTCAGGTGATGAAAAGTGGAAGGAGGGAGGGAGGAGGAGACGGGAGGGGGGAGAGAAGGGAGACGTAGGCCGGCGTGTGCGGAGGTGATGAAGTGATGGCGAGTGACGGCATGTGTGTCAGGCTTAGAGGGGAGGAGGAAGAGGAGGAGGAGAAGAAGAAGAACCAGACAGGACGTAGCGGCGCGCTGCTGTCAGGAGCGCGCGGGGGCGACCTTGTCGGGGTGGGGGTCCCGGAGGCGGGGGGCCGGGCCGGTCCAGGCGCGGTACACCAGCAGCAGCCCCAGCGCCAGCGCCCAGGAGCGGACGGGCGACAGCAGCAGGGCCACGGCGCCGTAGGTCTCCAGCAGGAAGCCGCAGGAGTACGCCTGCCAGGCCAGCAGCAGCAGCATGCCCAGGTTGACGGCCAGCGCCGCGACCCCGGAGCACCAGCCCGGGCGCCGCGACGGCAGCAGGTGGGAGCGGAAGGTGTTGCCGCGGTGACGCTGGTGCAGGCTCCAGCACACGTAGCAGGTGAGGGGCGTGTTGTAGAACGCCATCTGGTGGAGCGGCGTCGGTGAGAGGAAGCTTTAGCAATTGTTTTTTCGTGCATATTATGGTCTGCCTGACGGTGTCGGTTGTTGCTCCACGTTTGGGCATCTGGTTATCTCCATGGCGATAACCGGATGCCCTCGGTCGACCATGAGGCATTCTCGAGCGAGATGCCCGACCCCGAGATGTATATATTTATTTACTGCGAGGCACTTTGGACAGAAGGATGGATGAATAGATAAGGAGAGGCAGGGGTCTCCTACCTGCACCACGCCGACCACGTAGGTCAGGCTGCCCTCCAGGAAGTGGCCGTCGATCACCAGGCCGAAGGCGAAGCAGGCGCCGCTGTGACCGTCGATCAGCTCCCCCACGAACCACGGCCCTGGGGACAGAGGGAGACGGACGGACCGCGGGCAGACAGCAGGCAGACAGAGGGTCAGACAGCGGGCAGACAGACTGACAGGTCAAGCCTGTGGCAGAGGAGCTTGTGGGGGGGCAGGGCCGTTTCTTTCGGCTTTCTTCAACGTTTTGCGTCACAGTCGGTCCCTAACTGCCCCAGTCTATTGTTTTATAAACTGGGCTCTCCGTTTCGCCGTTTATGGCGCCGGCGTTCTCACTCAACGCCGGACCTCATCAGTGTTACTCACTGATCGGTAAACAGTCTCCAGGTTGAGAAGAGACACGTTTCCTTTGACTTGGTGCCAGGAGGCCCAGAGACAACAAGGGACTTCCTCCGTGGTCACACGGTGCTAATCCGATCGGCTCTGCCTTTGGTCTTCCTCTGACTAAAGAGAACTGATCATCCCGTGGAATATTTGAGTTTCCTCAATACTCTCTGTATCAACACTCTACATCACACCAGGGTGCTGTCGGACTCTTAAAGACCTGACCGACGCCACTCGTGGCCGGTGGGGGGGGTCGTGTGAGTGAGACGGGTACCGGGCCAGCGGACTCACCGAAGGCGGTGCATAGGTTGAAGAGCAGCAGGGAGTAGTAGAAGAAGTCTGTTTTACTGAGCAGGTGCAGAGACATCTTCACCGGAGCCAACAGGCCCACGGTCGCTGCAGACAGGACACAGAATTAGAATGTAATTATTACTATCAATCAGTTAGATCTATACATGGAGGCCAAACAACACACACGGCGCCGTGGTGAAGACACAGTAGACATCATGGTGCTGTACGTCGTTTCACAACCACGAGTGAATGACGTTGAAACGAGGGTTACAAAGAGAGTCCTCAAACCCATGCTAAGGATGATTGTAACTCAAGCAGTGCTAATTTGGCTAAAAACAGTATAGTGACAATGCTAATACTGCTAATGATGCTAATGCTAACGACGATGGGATCTGATGGGATTCGTTTCAGACACGGACGCGTTTGTCCCGATGGGTAACGAACACTTCTACGACGGACTCCCCCCCCCCCCTCACCTCTGCCCGGGGGAACGCGCAGGAAGCGGTAGAGCAGCAGCGTGCCCACGTTGAGCAGCACGGCCGCCAGGAAGGCGGCGCGGGCCAGGAGGTAGTGGTCAGTGAGCAGGATGAAGGACTGGGCCAGGCCGAAGCCCGGGGCCAGGCCGCGCTCCAGGGTGAACCGCTGCTCCACCACCGCCCAGCGGCCCGCCTGGTCCTGGGGGGGGGGGGGGGAGGGGGGGGGAGGGAGGGAGGGGGGGGAGGGAGGGGGGAGGGAGGGAGGGAGGGAGGGAGAGGGGAGGGGGAGGGAGGGAGGGGGGAGGGAGAGACGGAGGGAGGGAGGGGGGGGAGGGAGAGACGGAGGGAGGGAGAGGGAGGAGGGAGGGAGGGGGGAGGGAGAGACGGAGGGAGGGAGAGGGAGGGACGAGGGAGGGAGGGGGGGAGGGGAGAGGGAGGGAGGGAGAGGGGAGGGAGAGGGAGGCAGGGAGGGAGGGAGGGGGGAGGGAGAGAGGGACGGAGGGAGGGGGAGGCAGGGACGGATGGGGGAGGGAGAGGGACGGAGAGGGACGGATGGGGGAGGGACAAACACGCAGACAGAGACACAGACAGACAGACACAGACACAGACACACACAGACACACACAGTAGGTCATGCATTTGTTAAATTGAAAACAGAGTTTTAAGCGGGAACTAAAAGTTTAAAGCACGACCAAAAAACCTTTCCTAGCTGTCACACAATAACCCAGCCCTAGTGATGTTTTTATGATAAAAAAGTTCCAGAAAAACAGCAAGAGAAATTAAAAGAAACATGTATTGTATTGTATTTGTATATCTCTTAATCACTATTAGTCTCAGAGGGCTTAACAGGCCAAACACTTATGACACCCCCTGACCCAAGCCCCCACAAAGGCAAGAGAGAACCCCCTTAATCAGCGAGGAAGACATCCTGAGAAGGGACCCAGAGCGGGGGTCCGTCCTTCCAGGGGGGGGTCAGGAGTACAACGGGGCCATAACGGACGTGCACACATACAGGAACACACGTCAGCGAGCAGACCGGTACCGGTCGGCCATCGTCAGCCGAGCGGCGGGGGACCCACCTCCACCCGGACGCTGATGGTGTGAAGCCCCCCCTCGTAGCGCGTGGGCTCCCAGGGCAGCACGTAGAGCGGGCCCCCCGCCGACCGGCCCGGCCCCAGGGCCTCGCCGTCCACGCTGACCTCCACGGCGGAGATGGCGGCGTCGGAGAACGCCAGGACTCTGCCGGGCGGCGGGGGGACACACACCGTTAGTCTGAATAAGGTTCTGTTGCTTGGATACAGCAGATGAGATGCTTTGGATAAGACAATAGTAGGCAAGTTATACTTTATTTATAGAGCACCTTTCATACAGCAATTGCAATATATACCTTGAGGTGCTTTAAGGTCTCCTAAAGAGGTGAGTCATTCCCTGTAGCTCAGCTTGAGGTCAACACAACCTAAATGTAGGCAGGCCGGGGCTCACAACCCGACAGTTTCCACTGCTGTGTTGTGGGCCAGAGCCTGCAGGGCTCAACCTGATCGGGATGGTCCGACCGATGGAGGTTTGTTGTTCAGCTGTGTAGCGGACCCTGGGAGAATGGGGGTGTGCTGGGGGGGGGGGGGGGGGGGCGGGCACCTGATGTGCGTGGAGCTCCGGATCCGGCCCACGGGCTCCCGGGGGTGCAGGTACTGCGCCTCCTTGGGGTTGGTGATGAGTACTGCAGGCCAGCGCTGGAAGGTGAGGTCGGAGAAGCTGAGCAGGTCGTGGTCGAAGGCCAGCACTCGGTATCTGCAGGGGGGACACACACACAGCGATACAGAACAAGTATCATATTGAAATCCTAATATATATACATATACAGATAAAAACATACATAACCTTTTCCTTTTTTACTCAAATTTTATAAAAAAAAATAGATATTTAAATACATAATTATATATATTTTTTCTACAAGTCAGAATAATTTGTAAAAAAATAAATATATCTAAAAAAATTGTTTTAAGTCAACTCAAATTATAATAACAAGCGTGCGCTGTGTGCCACCTGCGGTTGTCCATCCAGTCGCCCAGCTCCAGCTCCAGGGTGCCCTCGGCGTGTCGGCTGTGCAGCACCGGCATCAGACCCCCCAGGGTGTGCAGGTGACCGCACAGGTACGCAACCGCAGAGCTACACACACACACACACACACACACACAATTAGCTACACAATAGGAATGCATTATAATACATTGTATTTATAGAGACGCCTTTTAAGGTACTCAAGCTGTGTGTGTGTGTGTGTCAGAGATGGAAATTAACTTTTTTGCCCACCTGCCACTCATCTTTTTTACCTGCCACTTTTTATACGCTATATATTTTTTTAATATATGCGTACATTTTAAAAGGCACCCAGTGCAACTTTATGTAAACATTCAATGAAAAATAAACATTCAATTTCTAGTCTTTTTTACACGTAGTAAGTTTCAATAACTCCATACCATTACATACCGACATTCAAGGAGCAAAGATGAGACGTCGTTGTGTGGTGAGAACTGATCGTAAACAACAACAATCGCCGGTAGGGAGAAGCCATTTTTCCATTGACTGGAAGCCTGCTTTATTTATTGTAGGTTACAAAAAATAAAGAAAATGGCGGCATTGTTGTTGTTATCGATTTTGTATCAGTTCTCACCACACAACGACGTCTCATCTTTGCTGCTTAAATGTCGGTATGTAATGGTATGGAGTTATTGAAACTTACTACGTGTAAAGAAGACTAGAAATTGAATGTTTATTTTTAAGCCTCAAAAGTTGCACTGGGTGCCTTTAAACAATATAATAGTAACACTAGATAAGAAAAGTGTTTTTCATACCCATCATTTTCTCCATCAGAAGTGATTTTTACTGTAAGTAGGTGCTACCAAGGAACAGAGTTGAAAACGTTACACTCTTACCGCATATGATAAACGATACACAGGTATCTGTCTTGTTAAGTCATGTTTATTTCAAAGGTGTTACGATGACAAGTTTGGGGATAATTCATCTATACAAAGTATTTTCAATAAAAAACTAATTGACATATTAACAATAAAACAACATGCATGGCTACACCATCATAAGTCAATAGGAACATTATTCAGTGCACTGGGCTTTTAATTTCTTCAATTCAGCCAGATGTATAATGAAGTCTGCCCCTATAATGCAAGAGATGAATCCTCTCGGTATAGGAAGACTCATACTCTGCCTATGCATTCAAAATTAAACATTTGAACACAGACCATGAAGAAACAAGAACAAGAAACAATGACTTAATAAGTGCAAGACACATTGAAGAACGTCAGAATACATTAAACTACTATATATATATATATATATATATATATATATATATATATATATATATATATATATATATATATATACACATATAAACTCTCTCCCAAAAAACCCTGTTGACAGTCACTCATTTTCAAAACGTGAAGGGGACTTTTTGAGGACTCGTGGTCCATCAAAGCTTCCAATTTTAGGTTTTGTGTCCCACTCAGTCCCAGGAAACGCAACATTGCTTTCTCTAGTAGTTCTTTCTTTACATGTCAATAATTAGCCTAGCATACTATACCGAATGTTGATACCGGCATATTATCTCTATGGTTACCGGTATATTATCCCGGATGTTGACAGTCGCAGTTCAGCAAAAGAGGCGTAGAAGAAGAAGGGGGCCGGATGTTGACAGTAATGGTCGTGGAACTGTGCAGCGCCATATGACAAATGTATTAAATATGCAAATTTGATCGGACCGGACTGGAAAGTATTATCCGACACAGCGGCGGGTGAAGTGACACAATTCCCCCGCCTCCATACAAATCCACCCGCAAATGGCGTGTCGCGGTGTTCATTTCCATCCCTGGTGTGTATGTGTGTGTGTGTGTGAGAGATGATCACACCTGATCGACTATTTATGATGTGTGAATGTGTGAAGCACCACCCACCCGCAGTCACTACCCACAAAGTCTGTTATCTAAAGAGCACCTATTATGCTTTTTCAACTTGTATGACCTATAAACGTTGTTATAATGATTTATAGTCATGTTTAACCGTACTAAAGTGTCAGATAATGACGTCCATGCATTTAGACGTGTTCCCTGCTGACCGTCTGGGGTGGCTGTGCAGAGCGCTAAACACTAGGGACGCCCGTCGCCAATTTTTCGGGACTTATCTACGTAGAACAATCCGGATTGTCCATGTATGGTAATGCTGCAACATGCTCTTCCGGAAGGTAACCAATCACAACGGAGTGGGGTTGGCAGGAGGGGGGCGAGGGGGCGGAGGGGGACGAAGCCGAGTGTTGACAGAGAATGCTGAAAGCGCCCAGATGAGAGGAAGAGTTTCCCGAAAAAACACATTGTTTTTTGTGCTGTGATTCGTGTCAGGTTGCGCAATAGGAGTCGTTAATAAGAAATGAAGACCAGAAAAGTACTATAATAGGAGATCTTTAAGGAAAGAAGATAATTCCTCATAAATCTGGAAATGGGGAACAATGATTTGGAATTGGGCCTGACTGAAGTCACATGACCGCAGCACCTGCGTAACCACAGCAACCACTAATCAGCCCCACGAGTTACGGCGATAAAACACAGGGGAAGCAAAGCAGTCTAGTGCCGCATCAGAGACACACTCCATATTCATAGACCCCCACACACACACACACACACACACACACACACACACACACACACACACCCCCACACACACACACACACACACACACCTACCTCATGAGGTCTCGGAGGCCGGGTGCGGGAGAGATGACGGTGGAGGTGGTGTAGTGGCCGAACCACACCGACTGGTTGCTGCTACGGCTCTCCGTCCGGAACGCCGTCAGTAGGTCCATCTGGGTCTGAACCCGGAAAGGGGGGGGGGGGGGGGGGGGTCATTAATAACCAGGGGCGGTGCATTAGCCGGGGGGCGTGGCAGTAACCGATAGCGACGGCTGCTAAAAGAGGGGATGTAATGCATCATTTCCTCTTTGTATGTAGCACCCAAGTGGGTGCTACATACTGGTGGATGTAGCATTCAATCAATAATTCAATCAATAATTCAATCAATAATTCAATCAATAATTCAATCAATAATTCAATCAATAATTCAATCAATAATTTCATTCAATCCATTATTTGTGATGGTTGTTGTTGTTGTTGTTGTTGTTGTTGTTGTTGTTGTGTATACTACATTAAGCAACGGTTTTGTTTGTTTGGGGTTGTGTCTCCCAGTGGGTGTGGATTGCATTCCTGACACCGTAGTGCTGGTAGTAACGCAGTGCTCCTACTGTTGCATGAAACTCTCTCGATCAGTGTGTAGACCGCACCCCAATACCTCGTCTAATTGGCAATCTGTTCCTTGATCCTTCAGATCGGACTAACGATGTGGCAGCAAGGATGTTGTTTTACTGACTCCGCCGTCATCGTTAGGCTAATGAGGTAAACATACCCCCTCTTTGACCTAACGAGGGAGTTGACCGGGAGTGGGTCCCGTTTCCAAGGTAACAAAAGGTGGACCCATCACCTGGTCCAGAATGCCGAAGAAGTTGTAGGGTCTCTTGGGTCCGGGCGTTAGCGTGGCATCAGCACAGACGAACGAGTAGTTCCCAAACGGAGTCTGGTGGACATAATGGAACGAGCCCACCTTCTGATTGGCCGAATACTTCCTGGTGGAGGAAGAGAAAAGAGGCTGGGTGTCAAATTAGTCTCAAAGGACGTCAGTGGCCCTCGGCCCTTCAGAGACCCTGACCCGACCTCTAACCCTCGTTATAGGGTAACCTGAGCACTCAGAACAGCAAGGACCTCATGTTAAGGTTCAGGATGCTGCTGTACAGAAACTGGTTGATTTACTTTGCTGTAATGTTCATAAGCATGATGGCATGGCATCAATTCTAACCCTAACCCTATTTTAACATCACTAACCAATCGTTGAAAATCTTTAGTTGACTGTTGGTTGACTGAGTATTATAACCTGCTTGTGCACCAGGATCGTGTCATAGCAGTCACCACCACCCACTCACTAATCACAATCTACCGTTATACAGGTCACATCTTTCAAAATGGTTGAAGAGGCCGGGGGTAAAAAAACATGTCTAGACTGATACCTCCTCTACGGTCGGAACAAATGAGAAGTGAGTATCGAGCGAAATCCAACAGAAAACGACCACAGCATTGCAGAACATTGCAAAGCCAGGACATAAATCGTCATTGAGAGTCTCGAGTCCCGACAGCCAAAAATAAAACATAATCTGCGTCAAAACACAGGAGAGGTTAAATTGTGCTTAAATTTCGATCTTGTTGGGTGAATTGGATAAATGCAACTTAAGTCTGTTTTTTGATGACGTGACAGACACGCAAGCCCCCTGCCTCACTGCTTACATTGACAAAAGAATGTGCTTCTTGTCAATTAGAAACATGCAGAACTGGACTTGAAAATCAGCCGTGTCCTTCTTTTACATGACAAACATCGTACATTCAAGAACCACTACTAACCTGTAGTAGTTGTTGACACTGTCCAGTGAGATGATGTTAAACGCATCTGTGGAAGAAAAAAAAAAACATCTGTGATGTCGACCGGCCTGTACACTGTCGTGTGCGTGAAGCTGGACTTCCTACTCAAACACAGAGAAACCTGGCCAGGTGGAAAACACAAGCAGGTGATCCTCTGAATTAGTTTTCTGATTAAATTGCAGGATATCATTTCCTGGTGTGCTTTTCCCATTTTGGTCAAAATTGATCAAGTAGCAGCAGGTCAAATATGCAACAGCTGTGATCGAGATCAAGTCAATATCTGTTGGGAGAAAAAAATGGCAGATCGGATATCATGTTGATTTATTTTTTTTGCTCTGCACAAATGTCTTGTGGTTCGTCCTGTCTAACATCTAATCGCTCACAATCCAATCAGAGGACTGGGCCACTGGGGCAGCTTCCTGCCACGGCTGGGAGAGAGATCACTCCGCATTACGCTTCATTATCCTGCTTCAGAGATACTGAACTCAGGAAGACAAATACTACTCCATTCTGCATATTGTCATGCAATCGTTTTTGGATCCAAATGTAGGCTTTATGATGACGTTTGATATCGGTGAAATATGTTTGTTTGAAAAACAAGAATTGTGCCTCCATTTCTCCAAGGATCATTCAGTTCAATGTCAATGTAGCCTAATTGGGATATTAAATATGGAATGTTACATGCATATATACATGCGTCCTACTTTTTTCCTGTTCTATTAACGAGCCTCTATTCAACCACAGAGCGAGGCGGTCATTACGAGCCGATTACGAGCACATCAATCCATTTGTGATCGATCCACACGGGCTATGATGGGACGGTTCGAACCTGCCACCAAAACAGGTGCACCAAAACCCCCGTAGATATCAATGTGCCGATGCACACACTCTGCCCCACCCCCAGGGGGTACAGCGAGGGTAGTCACCCCCAGGGGGTACAGCGAGGGTAGTCACTCCCAGGCGGTAACAGCGAGGGTAGTCACCGTGGTTTCCGCGGATGTCGATCCAGCGGGTGCGCTCCAGGACGCGGGAGCGCTTCAGGACGTTGTGGTAGGCCTGCCACTCCACCTCGTGCTGCAGCGACCCCACCTTGCTCTCCGTCTTGGCGTCCGTCAGGTCTCCTGTCGACGCCAACGGAGGAACACGGTGAACACGACGGGGCGGGTCGATTCTTCCTCAGCGTTCAAGTCGAGGAACTCCACACATTGACATTCAGCAGAGACGGGCATCGGGGTACACACTCAAAACCGGAGCCATGACAGAGATCTTACACCTACATTTACATTTACGGTTTAGGTATTTTATCCAAAACGACGTACAACAATTCATTCACACATTGACACACCGACGGCGGTGTCAGCCACGCAGGGCGACAGCCAGCTCGTCAGGAGCAGTCAGGGTGAGGCGTCTCGCTCAGGGACACCCCGAAACTCAGCTAGGAGGAGCCGGGGATCTTACTAGCAACCCTCCGGCTACCAGTCAACCCGCTCCAGCTCCGGAGCCACTGCCGCCCCACCTCGTCACTAGGACCACCAGGATACCCCCGACAGCAGGACACTAGAGAGACATGCAGCATATGCTGCTATACATTCAGCCACGTTTGACAAGGCAGGAGAACCGGTCGACTGATTACCTGTTGCGAGCACAAGAGCTGGTTTGATCACTTCCACCGTGTCAGTGCAGAACGTCTCGAAATCGGGAATGCGCTTTGGGTCATGAAAACGGCTTATGTGGATGTCGGACACCTTGAATTACACACACACAAAATATATATCATGTTATCAACCATTAAAAACCACCCTGTGTGTTTATCCAAGTAGTAAGATTAACACAATACATTTCCTAATCATCGCTCACAACACCTGGTGTTTGTTTGTCTTTACAGTAAATCTGTCATAGGGAAGGTCTCTGAAGAGGTCTCTGTTTTGAGTTGAACACTACACATTAACCATGCCATTGGCGCAACAATTTCATTCAACAAGCAGTTATCCTAAGGCTACAATTTAAACAACAATGTGAATCCCCTGGGGATCAATAAAGTACCAATCTATCTTTCTACCTATAGACACCTCACCTGTATAAACCAGAATATATTATTAAACTCTCCGCCCGGGAACGGCGGACTGTTCCCCTGGGACTCCTCCTCATCGCTGGCGGAGGGTCCCTGTACGCTCCGCTTGGGGTGCCAGGAGGTGTCGTAGCTCTCCAGCACCCAGGAGGTGATCCACGCCAGAGCCAGACCGAGGAGGACCAGCGCCCCGAACAGCCTCAGCATCCTCCTGTAGTGGGAGAGAGGAGGCTAGGGGGGGATATACTCATAAATCACACATCAACACTAACTAGGGGGTCTGGTTGAACTGGCTTAGCGAGCTACATGGCTAGGAACCGAGGCTCAGACCGTCGCTGTGGCCTCCATCGCGGCCGAGAGAGAGGCATCGAGGCGCAGTCTTCATCCGCCGGTCCCTTCACGTTAGCCCGCTAGCAACGTTGCCAGATTGGGCCGGATTTCCCGCCCAACCTGGCAACCCTGGCTGAAGCGCGCTACAGCCAGGGTTGCCAGATTGGACGGGAAATCTGGCCCAATCTGGCAACGCTGCCCCCTATCTCACCGACTCTGGTCTGTTGGACGGCGAGACGTCATCCGTGCCTGCGTCGTCCCAGAAGCCCTTGCGCGAAGCGTCATTCTGTAGGGGCTGCGTTCCAAACCGAAGTACCCTTCCTACCCCCTCACCTCCTAGATATGTCATGTATTATATACTCTGCGCTGGTGTATTTTAAGCTTCTGAATGAACATAAAACAACGTGAACGTTTTAATAGGATGAAAAAAATTATCATAATACCCCTAAACGTACGTGTTTCTAGAAAGAAGCGCGTTCAATTACTTACATTTTGATTCCTCGCGCGTACGCGCTTTAAACCTTCCCTCCCACTGTGCGCGTGCGCGTGCACCGGAGCTGTTGCGAGGGGGATCGAATCGGGGACGCGCGCGTAGCAAGAAGGTTGATCAGCGGAGCCGTCACGTCACGGATCTGCAGCACCGGAGAGAGAGAGAGAGAGAGAGAGAGCGAGAGAGAGAGATAGGGATGCTGAGGTGACAGCGAGGAGGAGGACACGGACGATAGGACTAACGTACTGATATATATATTATATATAGATACATATATATATATGTATACATATATATTGTATAACTTCAGTTCAATCACGCCGCAGCAGCCCCAGAGAGAGACAGTGATTCGCAGACCGGCGCGGACATTGCATCCACCATCCTGGGATTCACCTCGACGCGGTGCCCCCCGCAGCCCCCTCACGGTGTGGATCTGATGTAACCACACCCGGCGCCTCTCGGGTGGAAGGATCAGATCGAGTGCCCGAGGTAAGGAGACCGCGACTGGAAGACCCTGTCCTTAGAATAACATGTTGGGATTGAAACGCCCCCCCCCCTCTGCGCAGTGCATGGTTCTTAATCAGTGAACAGGGCGACATGTTTTGCTGACATATTTATTTTTCCTTCCTCGCTTTCCACACGCGTGGATTATTATTATCGTAGCGGGCTAACGTTCACATCGGATGCGCGCCGCGGCCTATGGACGCGCTCCGCTGCTGGAGCGACGCGTCTCTCAGGGGCAGCGGGCATTGATATCATAATGCTGACTGGTATAGCGGACAAAATGGTACATTATTACTGCAGCTATGTATAGCAGCAGCCCGGTGTATTGTGCATTGTGTGTTTGAGCGTCTTCGAATCACCTTCAAAACTGCATCACGTCGACTGCACTTCATGTTGAACCAGTGACTCGAATGCGAGTGCAGTGCACACATGCTTTTTACATATTGACCATAAATCAACATAACAAGCACGACCGCACTCACTGCCCTCAACAAGCCGTCAGTATATTAAAGCCGTGACAGTGGACTGGTGGACAAATCTCTGCGCTGGCCAGTCTCCAGGGTCTGTCCCGGGACACCTAGGGGGGTCTGGATCGAGTCGGGCCACATGCCAACTATGAGATTACATTACGGTTTGTCCAGGCGGGTTTTGGCCATAGCAGTTTTCATTTATAAAATTGCACTGTTGCTCTCCAGTCTATAGCGATGTCTGGGTGCGTGCATGTGCGCGCAAAGGAAAGGAGTTTCAGAATTGGGGTTTGTGGTTTTTACAAGTGTGCGTTCGCGTGTCCCTTCAAAAGGACCATGGAGGGAAAGCCTGTCCGTGTTTCTTAGTCCTTCGTGCCGAGCAGCTGCACTCTATCAAAAAACAAATCAGGGGGCAGAGTGGAGACGATGGAGCTGCAGTTTGTTAATGGATGTCACTGCGCCATTGTGGTAACCATGGCGATGACCCCATCAGGAAATATGATTCATGGCAAAATTGAAAGCCGCTGCCATAGATTGAGGTCTCTTTACTTTTTTTTTGTTGTCGTTGAAAGCTGACTGCAGTCCAGGTGTGCGTGTGTACGTGCGTGTGCCTGCGTGCGTGCGGGCGTGTGTGTGTGCGTGTCCAGAGCGCATGCATGTGTATTGTTATTGTTGTTGTAATGGACTCGAAGCCTGCTGACTTGCAACTTGGAAGCAGTTTTTTTCTTCTGTTTTGCTCTCTCCCACTGATGTCCTTAGGGGCTTTGCGAGTGTGTGTGCATGTGTGTGTGTGTGTGTGTGTGTGTGTGTGTGTGTGTGTGTGTGTGTGTGTGTGTGTGTGTGTGTGTGTGTGTGTGTGTGTGTGTGTGTGTGTGTGTGTGTGTGTGTGTGCATGCCCATGTGTGTTTGTGTGTTTTGGAGGGTGGTGGTGGTGGTGGTGGTCATGTGTGAACACATCATCTTCTAGAGATCGAAACATTCATTTGTTTTCTCTTCACTTTATTTATTCTTGAGGCAGTTAATGTGTTTTTGTTTTTTTACTTGCAATGCCTTCAGTGTTGAAGATCCTCACAAAGGAGTGGTGAAAAGAGTTGTTTGAGACATAAACACGGTGCCTGTATCGGGTTAGCCGACTGTATTTGTTTGTTGTTACCAGGTTTGTTAACAGGTTTACCAAACAACAAACCACAGCTTCTCTGAAGTAGTTGTAACTTCTGTTATCAAGAAACCTAGAATGTGGTTTTAGATAGCTTACATCTTAAACAAATGTAAAAAGATGAGCAGACCGATGACTGCCCAGCCGTTAATCCACCCTTCCCTCCATTCATTCAAGTAACCATTATTACCCCCTCCATGTGTGTAACCCCCCCCACCATCGTAGGGATCAGTGGGTTCAGTCTGGCTCCGGTGGACACCACTGAGAGCATGTCTTCCTCCCCGGGTCGTGTTTCACCCTCATCTTCATTTCACTCCAGTCTGACCATCTTTGACCTTCCTCCTCTCCCCGCCAGCCCCATCTCTCCCCCAAGTGCATGATGGGATTGATTGGCTCCTCCTCGTGGGTGGGTGGATGGTGCCATGTGAGCTGGATCCTGTGTTTGGATCGCAGGGCGTCCCCGGGGAGAACGCTGTGTGTGTGTACGTACGTGTGTGTGTGTGTGCCTGTGTGCGTGGGTGCGTGTGTGCAAGGTTGTGCGTGCGTGCGTGTGTGTCTTTGTGTGTATGTCTGTGTGTGTTTGTGCGTGCAGCCAGACTGAAGGAGACCCCTTAGAGATGAATGGAGATTGTTACGTAATAAAGAATTCCAGATGCAGAACTCTTCCTCCAGAAGAAACTCCTTTTGAACAGTTCTCTTCAAACCGTCGGCTAGCTGCCGTTGGTTCTGGTTTACTCTTTTTATGTGCACTGCAGACAAAAACGTTGTCCCATTTTAAACACACGGTAATGAGCTAATATTAGCTCATGCCTCATTATTTGCATAACTCCACAGAGTTGTGTCAGAACAGTGTGTTTTCTTGTGAACTTCATACACACTCATGTCGGACCACTGGAAGAGGTCAAAGGTTGAGTGGATATTCTCTCCTCTCTGTTGCCTTAACGGGCTCCAAAGGTCAGGGCGTCCTACACATCGGATCTTCATGACCCCAGATGAGATTGGAAGCTAAGCTAACAGAGCTATGCTACCCAAAACAGAGAGAGCAGAGGCTGTTTTAACAACGCTGACCTGGGTCTGTTAGTAAACAATGACGTTCTGTTGTGGGCGGGGCTGAGTCAGGAAGAAGAAATTTCCCAGACTGAGCATTTAACCCCAGCCTTTAACCAAATATGTTCAGCAATGAAGCTTTAAATTGTAAATATGTTAGTTTTCCTTAGACCGTCTTCTCTCCTAGCTGTTATAACAATAGTAAAGGGTATGATTATTTGAGTTTTGCTGTAGACATAACATAGTATGAAAAATACTGCCATTTCTTTCTTGGCTATGGTTATTGTAAATATAGTAAACGGCTATATCTTAACGGAAAACATTTGCATGATAGGATTAAGTAACCTACATTTCAGATCTGAAAGTGTTTGTTGAGCATTAACTTTTTGTTTTATTTTCTATGAGATTGCCTCTGGTCATACCGTGGCTCTCTGAGCAAATTCCCTAAGAGAGATACAAGATCAATCACCTGTTCCTCCTATAGTTCCCAAATTTCTGATTAGGTTGACATGACTAATGTCAACCTAATACTTTATTCCTGGCATTCCACAGCACAGCGAGCAGGTATCGTTTGCGTAACTGGCTGAGCCTGCTGTTTGTGTTGGCCTCCAGCGGCGGCTTTGTTTTGCCCCCAGCGAAGGCTGTGATGTAATCATGACTCAAACTGAAAAGGGGTATTTACGTCATCTCACGTAACTGGACAAAACAAGCAAGAAAAAATCGCTAATCATTCTCAGAACCGCCAGAAAAAAAGGCTGCCAGGCCGGTGATGACTCAGCAGAAGAATCCCATTGGTCACTGTTCCTCCAGACTCTAGAACCCCATTGGTCGCTGTAACTCCAGACTCTGGAATCCGATTGGTCCCTGTAAGCCCAGACTCCACAGTGTCTCTGAGAACCATGGCTCCTGATCCTAGGGAGCGGTAGAACGACCGCGTCTGTCCAGACAGAGCCAGCTGCCATGGCTCTGGCAGCAGCTGGGACAGCTGAGGATCAACTCAAAGGGCTCGGGCGAACATCAGTCTGTCTAACCCCCCCCCCCCCTTATGGATCTGATGACACACATATCTTCATATTTAGACACGCGCGCACATGCTTCACAACGGACCCATTGAGCTGGTTGGGAACAGCGTCGCAGATGCTTCTCTTCAGAAACACGATATCGTTGTGAGGGATGGATTGTCATAACGCAGCGCTGAGGTCGAGCGAGCGTTGACTCACTCAGACCCCCCCCCCTCCCCATGGCCTGTACGTATTCACGTCATGCTGTAAGAAAGTGTCTCCTGAATCATTGAGCGATGTTTGGAATATTAATCGTGATACTTCTCATAACGGTGTTATGCACACGTTGTCATTTCTAGATGTAATATCATTTAATGAATTAGTAATGAATCATATATTTATATAGTTTCATAAACTATAATTACCATCAGTTATAGTCAGACTTATCTCAACCTATTGCCTGGTTGATAGTTAACTTTGCCTTGGTTTTCTCATACATTTTATTTTATTATTTCATTTTATTGTACGAGTATGTTTCAATGTGAAGCACTTTAGAGTCTGCCTCGTGTTTGAAAAATGCTTTGTAACTAAAGTTGCCTTGCCTTAATAATAGATGTTTATTAATTGTTTCACGATGTATTACATCCGTCAATCATGTGTTCCTCTCCTATTAAAGTGAATGTTTATATTCTCCTCTGCTCTCATATCGCTGGCAGACGTGTTCTACACACGTCCTCAGTCAGTACTCCAGTGGTCAGTACTCCAGTGGTCAGTACTCCAGTGGTCTGTACTCCAGTGGTCAGTACTCCAGTGGTCAGTACTCCAGTGGTCAGTTCTAGTGGTCAGTACTCCAGTGGTCAGTACTTCACTGGTCAGTACTCCAGTGGTCAGTACTCCAGTGGTCAGTACTCCAGTGGTCTGTACTCCAGTGGTCAGTACTCCAGTGGTCAGTACTCCAGTGGTCTGTACTCCACTGGTCAGTAATCCAGTGGTCAGTACTAGTGGTCAGTACTCCAGTGGTCAGTACTCCAGTGGTCAGTACTTCACTGGTCAGTACTCCAGTGGTCAGTACTCCAGTGGTCAGTACTAGTGGTCAGTACTAGTGGTCAGTACTCCACTGGTCAGTACTCCAGTGGTCAGTACTCCAGTGGTCAGTACCCCAGTGGTCAGTACTCCAGTGGTCGGTACTCCAGTGGTCAGTACTCCAGTGGTCAGTACTCCAGTGGTCAGTACCCCAGTGGTCAGTACTCCAGTGGTCAGTACTCCAGTGGTCAGTACTCCAGTGGTCGGTACTCCAGTGGTCAGTACTCCAGTGGTCAGTACCCCAGTGGTCGGTACTCCAGTGGTCAGTACTCCAGTGGTCGGTACTCCAGTGGTCAGTACTCCAGTGGTCAGTACCCCAGTGGTCAGTACTCCAGTGGTCGGTACTCCAGTGGTCAGTACTCCAGTGGTCTGTACTCCAGTGGTCAGTACTAGTGGTCAGTACCCCAGTGGTCAGTACTCCAGTGGTCAGTACTCCAGTGGTCTGTACTCCAGTGGTCAGTACTCCAGTGGTCTGTACTCCAGTGGTCAGTACTCCAGTGGTCAGTACTCCAGTGGTCGGTACTCCAGTGGTCAGTACTCCAGTGGTCTGTACTCCAGTGGTCGGTACTCCAGTGGTCAGTACCCCAGTGGTCAGTACTCCAGTGGTCAGTACTCCAGTGGTCAGTACTCCAGTGGTCTGTTGGTGGTCCACCGCCTCATGTGTCTGTCCTCCCTGGGTCTCCGTAGGGTTCCAGATGCCCGCCCCAGTGTGAGACGGGGGTGTGTTACCGGGGGCGACCACTGAGACCAGCAGGGGGGGGGCCGCGGCGTGCCCGGCCGCGTCGGGATGAGCGGGGGGGTGGAGCCAGCGGACATCCTGACCGTCCTCGCCCTCGTCAAGGAGCGATGGAAAGTGGTGAGTGGAGACAAAGGGCCTCTGTGTGTGTGTGTGTGTGTGTGTGTGTGTGTGTGTGTGTGTGTGTGTGTGTGTGTGTGTGTGTGTGTGTGTGTGTGTGTGTGTTGTTCTTTGCTCCATCGCTGCCCGTTCCGACCCTGACGTCAAAGTCACACACACACACACACACACACACACACACACACACACACACACACACACACACAAAATACAGGACAAACAGTAC
>NC_082386.1:21389739-21410849 GCF_031168955.1 Gadus macrocephalus | reverse complement strand
ACCCGTAGCCTCACTAGCTAACTCAACCCCTGGGGGCGGTCTACCCCTGACCCCTGACCCCACTGACCCCTCTGGGTGGTCCTCGGCCAGCAGTCTCTGGGCGCGCGCCGCCAGCCGCCTCATTGGCTGAGAGTAGTCGTCCACCGCCTGCTTCAGGAGCAGGTGGCGCTTCAGCATCAGCATGGCGCTCTGCTCGTCCTGGGGGGGGGGGAGGGAGAAAGCAGAGGGGGGAGGAGGGAGGAGGAGAAACAGTTGGTGGAGCAGACGTAGAAGGAGGATGAAGGAGGGGGAGGAAGAGGAGGAGGAAGGGGAGGAGGAGGGGGGAGGAGGAATGGGAGGAGGAGGAGGGGGAGGAAGGGGAGGAGGGGGGAGGAAGAGGAGAGGGGGGAGGAGGGAGGAGGGGGGAGGAGGAAGAAGAGGAGAAACATGGATGGGGGGGAGGAGATACAGTTGGTCGCACAGCCGTAGGATGTGGCAAAAGAGGAGGAGGGGGAGGAGGGGGAGGAGGAGGAGGAGGGAGTGGAACGAGAGGAGGAGGAGACAAGGAAGGCGCCAGCAGAGCGATGAGATGGGGATGAGGAGTGTTGGGATAGTGAAGGTAGTGAAGTGTAGGTAAACGACCAGGTTGAGAAAAATGACCTTTTCTGTACATAACACATATTACTGCCTCGCACAAATTGTGCTTTGTCGTTTTACATGCAACCGACCGCTGTCCAAAACCGTGTTTCTCTCAAACCAATGACCCTTATACCGACGGCGACATTCATTCTTTCTCATTTAAAACGGCAAGAGGAAGTTTTGGGTTTAAAATAGAATCTTGAACAAGTTTTCCAGTGTTTTAAAACGTGTTTCCCGTCTGGTGGTCCTCTGTCTCCGGCCCGGGGAGGCGCTCCGGGCCTTCGGAGGGGGGGAGGGGGGGAGGGGGGGCCCTAATGTGCCCCCCGTGTTCACGTTAAGTGGGCGAGTCGCGCCTCGACACGGCACGCCTTATCTCTCCGCTAATGATGCGGAGAGAAGCAGCGACACGCCGACGCCCGGACAAACATAAAAGATTAAAACCCTGGAGAGAAATACCAGCACAAGAAACACCGTGGTGGAACACAGGCTAGAACCGGAACACAGGCTAGAACCGGATCACAGGCTAGAACCGGAACACAGGCTAGAACCGGAACACAGGCTAGAACCGGAACACAGGCTAGAACCGGAACACAGGCTAGAACCGGATCACAGGCTAGAACCGGAACACAGGCTAGAACCGGATCACAGGCTAGAACCGGATCACAGGCTAGAACCGGAACACCAGCTAGAACCGGAACACAGGCTAGAACCGGAACACAGGCTAGAACCGGAACACCAGCTAGAACCTCGGACGCTTTTATCTGACGCGAGTTACAGTGGAAACATGTCCTTAAAGAGGCCTAGTCCAGTAACTAGTACCTAGTTTACAGTTATGGAGACCGGTATGGAACCCAGGACTTACGGCTGGGAGCCTGGCTCAAGGACTCCCTTGCAGTCGTTCACGTAGGTCATGGCTCCGGTCAATGTGTCGACATGGCAACAAAGCATTGAGCTAATCCAAAATCAATACGGGTATTTCTTTAGCTCTGAATCAGTGGACCTCATAGGGCTTCACGTTACCCCGTTACACCCCACCCTCCGGGCCTCACAGGGGTTAGGCGAAGGCTGAGGGCAGGGGTCGGATTCCGGCCGGCCGCGCCTCACCTTGGGCGTCTCGTCTGAGATCATGTAGAGCTCCTGCTCCCCCACCCAGGCCTCGGCCTCCTCTGCGTCGTTCAGGTACTGCTGGGCCTCGTCGGCCCCGCCCAGCCGCTCCTTCCTCCTCTCCATCTCCTCCCCCAGCCTCCCCCAGGCCTGCTCCAGGGCCCCCGCCTCCCGGGCGATCCGCCGCGCCTCCGGGGTGCCCTCCCCCTCCCCGCCACCGGGGGCGCCGGTGGTCGCGGCGGCGATGGCGGCGGCGGCGATGGAGGCGGCGGCCATCCTGCGGCCGCGCTCCTGGACCTCGTCCACGCGGGGCTGGTGGCCCTCGATCTCCCTCTGCAGTGTCTGGGGGGGGGGGGGGGGGGCAACAACACAGGGGGGGTCAACATCTGGACGGCCATCAATCGCACGGACCAACGCTATGATGTCGATGAGCAGCGATGGGAATGAGTGTGTTAGAAATAACGGCGTTAATAACCGCGTTAGTTTTTCAGGAACAAGTTATCCACTCTTCCCATCATTATAGCGCCGTTACTGCCAAAAAAATGCGGCGCGTTACTAAGATTGAAGCTGTTTTTTTATCTGACTTTCATCTTTTTTTTATCTGACAGATTTTACAGTAACTTTGTAATTCGTAACTGAGGTACCTAATTTAGTTACTTTTTGGGAGAAGTAGCTAGTAACTGTAACTAATTACTTTTCGAATGTAACTTGCACAACACTGGTGATGAGTGGGGTCTAAATTAGCCACTGGTTTTCTGAATGGTTTTAATTCACAGACAGAATTAATCTGATCGTTAGCGTAAGTGTTAAGCTAAACGAGCTAAACGAGCTAGCGAGCTAGCTGTCTTCTCTGGTGGTGTTCCTCCATCACCTGGTGTTTCTTCTGCAGCATCTGGACCGTCTGGAGGTTGTGGCCGTGCTCCTGCGACGTTGCCAACGGCAACCTCTCCTCGACCCACAGCTGTGGAGAGGAGGAGGAGAGAGGAGGAGGAGGAGGAGAGGAAGACAGATAGACATAAAGAGAAGAGGAAGAGTGGGAGTTGTAGGGATAATACAGAAGATGAAGACAGAGAAGAGATGAGATAGAGTTTAGATAGTTTAGTAAAGTGTCAAAGGTCTTTGGAACCATGGACGAAGCGGTTTTTAAACTATCCAGTACAAGAGAAGAGGTAAAGTAAAGATAGTCAAGCAAAGCCTCAAAGTGAAACAAATGAACACATCACAGATCATACTTCACACTTTCAAAGTAAAACATGTGAACATTTTTCTTCAAACTGAGACATAAACTTACAATCCAAGAGCAGTCCGGTGTATGACATCATCGGTCCGAATCCCCCCCCCCCTCACCTGACCTCACCCCCCTCCCCTGACCTCACCCCCCTCACCTGACCTCACCCCCCTCCCCTGACCTCACCCCCCTCCCCTGACCTCACCCCCCTAGGTCAGCCCCCGAACCCCCCCCCATCCCCACATTCATCCACCCCAGAGACTGGACCTATGTCAGCCACCCCCCCCCCCAGGTCCCTGTAGTACTGGTGGATCCCCCCCCCCCCCCCTCACCAGCTCATCGGCCAGGTCCCTGTAGTACTGGTGGACCCCCTCCCCCCCCCCCCAGGTCCCTGTAGTACTGGTGGACCCCCTCCCCCCCCAGGTCCCTGTAGTACTGGTGGACCCCCTCCCCCCCCCCAGGTCCCTGTAGTACTGGTGGATCCCCCCCCCCCCTGACCAGCTCATCGGCCAGGTCCCTGTAGTACTGGTGGATATCAGCCCCCCCCCCCAGGTCCCTGTAGTACTGGTGGACCCCCCCCCCCCCCCCCAGGTCCCTGTAGTACTGGTGGACCCCCCCCCCCCCCCAGGTCCCTGTAGTACTGGTGGATCCCCCCCCCCCCCCCCTCACCAGCTCGTCGGCCAGGTCCCTGTAGTACTGGTGGACCCCCCCCCCCCCAGGTCCCTGTAGTACTGGTGGACCCCCCCCCCCCAGGTCCCTGTAGTACTGGTGGACCCCCCCCCCCCAGGTCCCTGTAGTACTGGTGGACCCCCCCCCCCCCCCTCACCAGCTCGTCGGCCAGGTCCCTGTAGTACTGGTGGATGGCCTTGGCGGCCTCCAGCTTGTCGCGGCGCTGGGCCAGGGGGGTGAGCAGCTCTCTGAAGGCCCCCTGGAGGGCCCGCTGCTCCGCCTCCAGCTCGGGCTGGTCCTCGCGGGCCCCCCCGTGCTTCTGGACCGCCTCCTGCAGCTCCTCCAGCTCCCGCGCCCGGTCCCGCACCTGGTTCTCCGTCACCTGGCGGCCGGAGGAACGGAGAGGGCGTGGGTGATGTGGCCTGGAAGAGGGGCCTGGGTGTGGTTCCCTGTCTCTACAGCGTGGCCCCCTGGTTCCCTGTCTCTACAGAGTGGCCCCCTGGTTCCCTGTCTCTACAGCGTGGCCCCCTGGTTCCCTGTCTCTACAGCGTGGCCCCCTGGTTCCCTGTCTCTACAGCGTGGCCCCCCTGGTTCCCTGTCTCTACAGCGTGGCCCCCTGGTTCCCTGTCTCTACAGAGTGGCCCCCTGGTTCCCTGTCTCTACAGCGTGGCCCCCTGGTTCCCTGTCTCTACAGCGTGGCCCCCTGGTTCCCTGTCTCTACAGGGTGGCCCCCCAGGTTCCCTGTCTCTACAGGGTGGCCCCCTGGTTCCCTGTCTCTACAGCGTGGCCCCCTGGTTCCCTGTCTCTACAGCGTGGCCCCCTGGTTCCCTGTCTCTACAGCGTGGCCCCCTGGTTCCCTGTCTCTACAGCGTGGCCCCCTGGTTCCCTGTCTCTACAGGGTGGCCCCCCTGGTTCCCTGTCTCTACAGCGTGGCCCCCTGGTTCCCTGTCTCTACAGCGTGGCCCCCTGGTTCCCTGTCTCTACAGCGTGGCCCCCTGGTTCCCTGTCTCTACAGCGTGGCCCCCTGGTTCCCTGTCTCTACAGGGTGGCCCCCTGGTTCCCTGTCTCTACAGGGTGGCCCCCTGGTTCCCTGTCTCTACAGCGTGGCCCCCAGGTTCCCTGTCTCTACAGGGTGGCCCCCCTGGTTCCCTGTCTCTACAGGGTGGCCCCCCTGGTTCCCTGTCTCTACAGCGTGGCCCCCTGGTTCCCTGTCTCTACAGCGTGGCCCCCTGGTTCCCTGTCTCTACAGCGTGACCCCCCCTGGTTCCCTGTCTCTACAGCGTGACCCCCCCAGGTTCCCTGTCTCTACAGCGTGGCCCCCTGGTTCCCTGTCTCTACAGCGTGGCCCCCTGGTTCCCTGTCTCTACAGCGTGGCCCCCTGGTTCCCTGTCTCTACAGCGTGGCCCCCTGGTTCCCTGTCTCTACAGCGTGGCCCCCCTGGTTCCCTGTCTCTACAGCGTGGCCCCCTGGTTCCCTGTCTCTACAGCGTGGCCCCCTGGTTCCCTGTCTCTACAGCGTGGCCCCCCTGGTTCCCTGTCTCTACAGGGTGGCCCCCCTGGTTCCCTGTCTCTACAGCGTGGCCCCCTGGTTCCCTGTCTCTACAGCGTGGCCCCCTGGTTCCCTGTCTCTACAGCGTGGCCCCCTGGTTCCCTGTCTCTACAGGGTGGCCCCCCTGGTTCCCTGTCTCTACAGCGTGGCCCCCTGGTTCCCTGTCTCTACAGCGTGGCCCCCTGGTTCCCTGTCTCTACAGCGTGGCCCCCTGGTTCCCTGTCTCTACAGGGTGGCCCCCCTGGTTCCCTGTCTCTACAGCGTGGCCCCCTGGTTCCCTGTCTCTACAGCGTGGCCCCCTGGTTCCCTGTCTCTACAGCGTGGCCCCCTGGTTCCCTGTCTCTACAGGGTGGCCCCCTGGTTCCCTGTCTCTACAGCGTGACCCCCCCTGGTTCCCTGTCTCTACAGCGTGGCCCCCTGGTTCCCTGTCTCTACAGCGTGGCCCCCCTGGTTCCCTGTCTCTACAGGGTGGCCCCCCTGGTTCCCTGTCTCTACAGCATGGCCCCCCTGGTTCCCTGTCTCTACAGGGTGGCCCCCCTGGTTCCCTGTCTCTACAGCGTGGCCCCCTGGTTCCCTGTCTCTACAGCGTGGCCCCCTGGTTCCCTGTCTCTACAGGGTGGCCCCCTGGTTCCCTGTCTCTACAGCGTGACCCCCCCTGGTTCCCTGTCTCTACAGCGTGGCCCCCTGGTTCCCTGTCTCTACAGCGTGGCCCCCCTGGTTCCCTGTCTCTACAGGGTGGCCCCCCTGGTTCCCTGTCTCTACAGCATGGCCCCCCTGGTTCCCTGTCTCTACAGGGTGGCCCCCCTGGTTCCCTGTCTCTACAGCGTGGCCCCCAGGTTCGCTGTCTCTACAGAGTGGCCCCCAGGTTCCCTGTCTCTACAGCGTGGCCCCCTGGTTCCCTGTCTCTACAGGGTGGCCCCCCTGGTTCCCTGTCTCTACAGCGTGGCCCCCTGGTTCCCTGTCTCTACAGCGTGGCCCCCTGGTTCCCTGTCTCTACAGCGTGGCCCCCAGGTTCGCTGTCTCTACAGAGTGGCCCCCTGGTTCCCTGTCTCTACAGAGTGGCCCCCAGGTTCCACCGGTTCTGCGGTAAGGCGTTGGAGTACCACGGTGTTCAGGAGACATCAGACTAGAGCAGCCTTGGATAATGACTTTTGGTTCCAACTGTACGGATTTTTGCTGGGGATTACTTTAAACGAATACTTTAGGATTATGGATTTACTCTTCGATTACTTAAAAAAGATAATACACATATATTCCTTTCTTTATTACTTTTTAATAGCTTAACTTTATTTGATCAAATAAAGTTATATAAAAGTATCAAAAGAGTAAAAGAAACAGTAATCCAAAAAATAATCTATACCTTTTAAACTAAAAGCATTTTTGCAAGTATTTGTTTTTAAACCTAGATTTGTTTAATGCAATATGCAAGATTTGGGTGACACTATTTAGGGTTATGAATAGATGGGGAAGTCTTAATGCTGTGGTATAAGGACAGCCAAGATGATTAGAGGGAAAACATACATATGTACTCATTCATTAATAATAACACAAAGTGTTTTATTAATTTAATTTGAAAAGAATACACTTTTGGAAATGCTTCTGTGCTTGAAAGGTACAGGTGAAACTTTTGGATAATTCTTTATTTATTACATTTTTGGATTAATTAAGGACTGGATGTGGATATTGCTGTTGTAAGGATTGTTCTGATTATTATTCTGGCTGGGTGACGCCTAAAGCTGAACTCCTGATTTGGTCAACGTTTTCAAATTTGTCAATGACATCTGTATTCCCGGTAAGCAGGTCTTCAAAAGTTGTTACAATCATTTATCGCCTCCGACTGACGTGCCTCCGTGAATGGCAGGTCAAAGGCGTTGCTTGGGTGGGGTGTGTGGGCTGTGAACACCTTCAGGGTCTGCTAGCCGTCCTAGCTGAGAACCGGATCCTATTATTTACAGGACTGTCCTGTCCTTCTGCTCTGACAGCCACATTTTCCATCTGGGATTAATAAAGTACATCTAATCTAATCTCTGGCTAGGGTAATTGAGGAAGGGGGAATAGACTGTTTATCAAGCACCTTCTGGCCGACTATCAGCCATCTGAAGTGGTTTGTATTTACGACCGGCGATTTCCCGTCAAGCACACATTCGCCCCCCCGACGTGCCTGCAGGGTCGACCATGCTAGGCTACATCTAAAAAGTAGAGCTTAAACCGTAGACAGACGCACGGCTCCCACGCACGTTCTCTAGCATTACCATCACAACATTACCGTCGCGACACCCCGGCTGTTCTTACCCACGCCCCGGACCCTGAGAACCCGGGCTCTCCCCAGACAGAGGACCCACCTGGTGCTTCTTCAGCAGGATGTTGGCGTTGGTCAGGTCCCTGACCTCCTCCTCGTGCCCCCCGCCGCTGTGGAGCTGCTGCTGCAGCCCCCCCAGCCACTGCTTCACGTCGGCCAGGCTCTGGTCCAGCAGCTCCGAGCGGTTGGCGTCGAACAGCAGGCGAGCCTTCTCCTGCGTGGTGGACTCCAGCCGGCTCCAGAGCGCGTGGAGCTCGGCCAGGCGCTCCCGCACCAGCGGCTCAAACTCGGGCTTGGCCTCGCTCAGCTCCTGGCCCTCCTGGTTCCCGACCGACGCGAGAGGAGGAGGAACGAGGGGAGTTGGGGAGGCTTCGTTTACTCCCTGAATTATGTGGTTTCACTTGGGCAGACGGCGGGGGGTGATTTATGGTTTCAATTCTTTCCACCGTTGTTTAGATTGTAAAAGTGGATGCAGTTTGTTATCCTCGCTCTAATAAACGGGGATTCATCTCCTAGGGTTAATTATCTCAGGTTAATGACCACCTTTACATAATTTGCTATAATTTGAAGACTAATCTTCCATTGTTCTACAGACAAACCTTTTATCAACCGCCTAGTCTCAGAGTTGATAACGATTATTACGGTGGTACAGTTATTACAAAAACTATTTCTTCAAACTTTAGAATGACCATTTGTGGGCGACAGTCAGCACAGCAGCGCATCAATTTATGAGGAGAAAGACCGATGCTGCAACTTGATCCTAGGTCAGTTTGCAGGTCAATATCAAGGTTCATCTCAATTGCTCAGACACACCCTCACACACACACACCCACACACACACACACACACACACACACACACACACACACACACACACACACACACACAGACACACATACACACACAGACGCACGCACACAGACGCACACACACACACACACACGGACACACACACGGACACACACACACACACACACACACTGACACACACACGTGCAGACCCACACAGTGACGGACCTGGTCTATGTTGTCCAGCCAGCCCTTGTTGGAGGCCAGCTCGGCCATGAAGGCCTGGTGCTTCAGCCACTTGCTGTGAAGGTTCCTGGCCTCGTCGTACGACGTGTCCTGGGCCGTCAGCATCTTCTCGTTGATCCACAGAGTCAACTGGAAAGGGAGACAGCCTTGAGCCACACAGGCTACTTTAACCCCCAGGGGGGGGAACAAGGAGTCTGTTCTTCAGGAGCACTGCAGAGGTCATCCCGATTCAGGGGTCTCACATAAGAATCAAACTGGCTTGTTTATACTCAATACTAACGTTGAATCTGAATCTAGTGGGGACCACTAGGAAATGTGTCTAAAGGAAGGACGTGTAAAACCAATGAACAATGACACAGCAAACCTGTGTGTCTGAAGTGTCTTTCTGAAGCAGACAACATACATTATATTGAACCAAATGCAAAAACGATCTGTTATTTAAGCCAAATGGGGAAAACATATTTTCATGTCCATCAGTGCACAATAACATAATATGTGCAAAACATGTGGTCACAATTCCAAACAGTCTCACATCCCGTGTGTACTCACATCCTGAGTGTTCTGAAGGAAGTGCTGGAGATCTCGGTTGTCTTTTAGCTTTCCCGAAACCTCTGTGGCTCTCCTCTGATTGGCATTATGTCTGACAATCGAAAACAAACAAATCAAAAAATAAAATATAAGCAAGATATCAGTATATAAATAAAATAGAAGCACATTTACGAAAACAAACACATCATAGTATTTCTGTGTTATTTTCCGAAAAAAAAGTGACACTGTTTACAGGACTAAACAAAATAGACTCGAATTTGGACAAGCACAAAATAGTACTTCTGTCAGTTGTTTTCCTAACAAAAGGCCTGAACAAACTCGCCGATAGTTCCGAAGGCCGAACGTTGATAATCTGTTGACGACTCCCCGCTTCCTAGCTGACATACTCTAGTTAGCTGGAGACGCTGTCAGTCATGTGGCGTTACAGGTAAGAGGATCTCGCCCCCCTCACCCAGAGATCAATACCCATCACCACAGGCGCCTCTCCGCAGCCTGCCACCGGAGGGAAGCACTCTCAGAGGGAGGAGGTTTTAATGTGGTCCTAATAGAATCACTTCAGTACTGCCCCGCACCGGAACATCCCTTGTACGTGCCTGTTCACACCCAGGACGAAGAGGTCCCCCCCCGCTCATCAGAGCTCCCATATTACACCACCAGGTGTGAGTGGGATTAGCCGTTACAAGACGTTTTGAAAATCGGCCTCTTCTGACATCACAAGTGGGCGTGTCCACCTAGATGTATGACGGATCGATGAACAACGCTTGCTACAGTCCACTGGGTAGGCTGGTAGACTGATCTCTCTGGCAGACATCTAGGTGGACATGCCCACTTGTGATGTCAGAAGAGGCAGATTTTCAACGGTTTGTAACGGCTAATCACACTCACACCTGGTGGCATAATAGTGGAGCTCTAATGAGTCAACTAATCCACATTCTCGGTGCACAAAAGTCATTGCAAAAACAACAAAATGAACCGAGAACCTTTGGCCCCCTCTGACCTTTCTGTGATGGAGGCCATCTTGTCCTTGACCTTCCCGGAGTAGAGGTTCTCGGCGTCCAGCAGCCTCTGTCCCGTCTTCACCGTGGCCTCCACCTTCTCCTCGTTGGCCCCCATGGTGCTCAGGAAGTCCTCGTGCTTCTTCAGGGCCTTCTCCGCCCCGGCCAGCGTGTCGGGCTTCTCCACGTGGGCCAGAGTGTACTCCTGGAACCGAGGAACAGCTTGAGGACCAACGTGTTTGCTGACGCAAACGCCATCCCAAGGTCGGTGGCACAAGGATGTCGGACGTGACCTGACATGTCAGGTTTCTTATTTTACAGCAATGCGGAATGGTGACTGAGGTTTTTTTAATTTTTTTACAGCAATGCGGAATGGTGACTGGCGACCCTGCTGCATTCTCTGGCTGTGGGACTCGTTGCCTTTGCATCGCTCTGCTTGTTTTTGGTGATGCTCGCTGTCTGAATCATGCATTCCAAGAACCAAATATGCATAACTCTGCTACCCCAGGCTGCAATTCGTCAAGGGGAAAAATAGGGGAAAGATATTTTCATGCATTTCATTAACTTCCTCATCATTTGTTTTTCGTTGACTCAACAACCCAACCCCGGCACTGTATATATTGATCAATTTAAAACGTTATGTTTTACTAGTATTTACTAATTTGCACCAGGATCAGATATATGTCACGGAGCAGGCAGCGGTAACACACACAGTTAGTACTTTACTTACTATGCTTCTTAGTTTGAAAGCTACAGATTACTTTTTTAGGATAAGTCTTTTTTTATGACATTATGCCCAAGAACGCTTACAGGTCGACTCGTTAAATCAGGGATGAACCCGGGGACCTTTGGACTGCCAGTCAAACAAACCACAACCCGTTCCTGCCCGGTCCCTCCTTCTGGTGTCCCTTCCCGAGAACAGAGTACCAAACGAGTGACTACGACGACGTCTACCTGGTTGTTCAGAATGGTGTCCGTGGCCTTGGCGTCCCTCATGAACTGCTGGAAGCCCAGACCCTGGTCCAGGAAGTCCTTGCGGCTGTCCCACATCTTCTGGAGCTCGTTCCAGCCGCGGTCCAGCCCGCTCAGCCTCTGCTCCAGCTGCTGGTACTGGGGGTCGTCCTCCTGGCCCTGGGTGACGCGGGCGCCCGTCTCCTGCACCTGGAGGAAGTCCTCCCGGTGGTTGGCGATGTCGTCGCGCAGCGCGTCGTGGAGGCTCAGCAGCGCCTCGGCCTCGGGCAGCGACCCGGGCACGTCCTCCGACGCCACCGCCTTCTGGGTCCTGAAGAGCCAGGACTGGAAGTCGTCCATGTCCTGCAGGAAGGTCTGCAGCTTGCTGACCTCGCCCAGGGAGTCCTCGCGGTCCTTCAGGGTCTTCTTCAGGGCGTCCCAGGCGGCGTCCAGCTGGCCCCGCCGCGCCCGGATGTCGTCGGCGAGCTCGGGGTGGTCCCGGGCCAGCTGGTCAGCCTCGTTCCGCAGGAAGCTCAGCTTGGTGTCGATGGCGGCCAGGTCGCGCTCCATGCCGAACAGCTTCCTCTGGATGGCGATGACGGCTGCCAGGTCGTTGCCCAGGTCCTGCGTGGACTCGATGACGCGCGTCTTGTCCTTGATCCAGGCCTCCGTCTCGCCGCAGTCACCGCCGTAGTTGTGGAGGCTGAGGGCCGAGTCCACCCTCCTCTTCTTCTCCTCCACCATCGCCTTGAAGGCCTCCCACCTGGGAGAGGGACACGGGCGAGGACGTGACGTCTACGGATGCACCGTTGAACACTCGTGGTGTTCCTTCTATACAGTAGCGTCTATAGGGGCTCGGTTTGGGTGTCGACATCACCATCAGAATTGTATAAAAATGATTACCCACTGGTTGATTATAAATCATAAATCAACCACTAGAGGAGGTACATATTGAGCACAATTCAAAGTGTTTAGTCACGTAAAATAGACAGTGAAAAATAAACGAATAAACGCAAAGGTATGTGATCTCACCTCTTATTCAGGCGCATCTGGCAGTCCTTGATCTCCTTGGTGCGCGGGTGTCTGCTGTCCTCCAGCTGCTGCACCGCCTGGTTGACGTCATCCACCCGCGACTGGACGTTGGCCATGTCGTTGGCCAGGATGCTCAACCTGGGAAGAGCAGCAGTCAGTCATCATGAAACACCCATTATTGAATCATCTTTAGTATTACAACTGCCAAACTAATTAGCCTAATACAAATGATAGCATGTCATTTCATTATTTGAGGTATATTAAACTCATTGCCTTTCTTCCAATTTCTGTGCCACACAAATTAGGAGTACGTAAGTCAATCAATTCATATCATTATCGATGCACATCAGGGGCTTGTGTTCACCGGTTCTGCACGATCTCCAGGTCCTCCAGCTTGTCGGGCACCTCCAGGCCCACCAGCCAGGTCTCCTTCTGGCCCATCCACAGCTCGCAGGCGTCCGTCTCGCTGAGCACCGTGTACAGGGCCATGGTGTCGTCCAGGGCCTTCTGCCGGACGTCCGCCAGCGCCATGAGCTCCACGTACAGCTCCCGGATGTCCTTGAGGCGCCGCTGGATGTCGGGCGTGTTGCGCAGCTCCTCGGGCAGAGCCTGGGCCTGCCTGCTGAGCGCGTCGATGGTGGCGCCGTTCTTGGCCGTCTCGTTCCTCAGGTCGCGGTGCTTGCGGAGCAGCCGCTGGGTGGTGTACTCGTCGGTGCCCACCTCCGGGCCGCCCATCTGCCTCTTGGCCTCCAGCAGCCAGCCCGTCAGGTCGTCGGCGTCCCCCTGGAACTGGAAGAACTTCTGGGTGTCCTGGAGGCTCTGCTTGCGGAACGCCGCCAGGTCCTCCAGCTCCTGCCACTGCCGGCGGACGTCGGCGCCGCGGCCCTCGACGGCGGCGGCGCCGAAGTGCTCGGCCCGGACCATGTCCTCGCCCTGGGCCAGGACCTGCTGCAGGTGGGCGCGCCGCGCCCCCAGCTCGTCCTCGAAGGCGTTGTGTTTGCCCTGCAGGATCAGCACGCTGGTCAGGTCCTTGCCGTAGTCCAGGGTGGAGAAGAGGTGCTCCTTCTCCTTCACCCAGCTCTCCACCTCCGCCGCCTCCCACAGGAAGTTCCAGAAGCGGCGGGACTGCTCCAGGCGGGCCCGGCGCTGGGCGGCGAGGGCGCACAGCTCCTGGTAGCACAGGTCCAGGTGCTGCACCCGGTCCCGGATCACCTGGGGGTCGCACGGCTTGTAGCCTGGAGGAGAGAGGGAGGGGGAGAGAGGGAGGGGGAGAGAGGGAGGGGAGAGGGAGGAGGAGAGGGAGGGGAGAGGGAGAGAGAGGGAGGGGGAGAGAGGGAGGGGAGAGGGAGGAGGAGAGGGAGGGGAGAGGGAGAGAGAGGGAGGGGGAGAGAGGGAGGGGAGAGGGAGGAGAGAGGGAGAGGAGGAGAGGGAGGAGGTGAGGGAGGAGAGAGGGAGGGGAGAGGGAGAGAGAGGAGGAGAAGGAGGAGGTGAGGGAGGAGGTGAGGGAGGGGAGAGGGAGGAGGTGAGGGAGGAGGAGAGGGAGGGGAGAGGGAGAGAGAGGGAGGGGGAGAGAGGGAGGGGGAGAGGGAGGGGGAGAGAGGGAGGGGAGAGGGAGGAGGAGAGGGAGGGGAGAGGGAGAGAGAGGGAGGGGGAGAGAGGGAGGGGGAGAGGGAGGGGGAGAGAGGGAGGGGAGAGGGAGGAGGAGAGGGAGGGGAGAGGGAGAGAGAGGGAGGGGGAGAGAGGGAGGGGAGAGGGAGGAGGAGAGGGAGGGGAGAGGGAGAGAGAGGGAGGGGGAGAGAGAGAGAGAGGAGGAGAAAAGGAGGAGGTGAGGGAGGAGGAGAGGAGGGGAGAGGGAGGGGAGAGAGGGAGAGGGAGGAGAGAGAGGGAGGAGGAGAGGGAGGAGGTGAGGGAGGAGAGAGGGAGGGCAGAGGGAGGAGAGAGGGAGGAAGAGAGAGGGAGGAAGAGAGGGAGAGAGGGAGGGGGAGAGGGTGGAGGAGAGGGAGGAGGAGAGAGGGAGGAGGAGAGAGGGAGGAGGAGGGAGGAGAGAGGGAGGGGGAGAGGGAGGGGGAGAGAGGAGGGGGAGAGAGAGAGGAGGAGAGAGAGAGAGGAGGTGAGGGAGGAGGTGAGGGAGGGGAGAGGGAGGGGAGAGGGAGGAGGTGAGGGAGGAGGAGAGGGAGGGGAGAGGGAGGAGGTGAGGGAGGGCAGAGGGAGGAAGAGAGAGGGAGGAAGAGAGGGAGGGGGAGAGAGGGAGGAGGAGAGGGAGGAGAGAGAGAGAGGAGGAGAGGGGAGAGAGGGGAGAGGGAGGGGAAAGGGAGGAGGAGAGGGAGGAGAGAGGGAGAGGAGGAGAGGGAGGAGGAGAGGGAGGAGGAGAGGGAGGAGGGGAGGGAGGAGGGGAGAGGGAGGAGAGGGAGGAGGAGGAGAGGGAGGTTCATACCTTCAGTTAGATTCAGTTAGATCGGTGAGATTTACTTTGTTCATCCTCAGTGCTTCTCATGTGATTTAACAGGGTTGGTTTTTCTGCTCGTTTGAGGGCTGCTTTATTCTTTTAACGATGGGGTTTGGGGAATATGGTTTGGATGTGCGCTTATCTTTGGTACAGAGACTGGATTTGTGGCAGAGAGACGGCTGCACCTCACTTGAACGGAGAACTGTATCGTTTAATTTACATCATGTGTGCGGAGGGATTTAGAGAGATTCCAGTTTTGAAAGGAAGTCGGCCAGCACAGTTGGAACAAAAATCTGGCAAACGTTTTCCCTTCAAACCTAAATTTCTTTATTTATTTTCTCCTCGTGATTTGTGCCCGGCAGCCTCATTCATAGGGGAGCCTTCTCTTCATATCGACGATGGTATTGCTCTTCTGTTATTTCCAACATGACTCACTGTCCCCGTTGGCGAACGTGAGGGCGTTGGCGCTGGCGCTCTGAACCCGCTCCGCCTGCAGGGCGACGTCGTTCTCCACCAGAGCGTGTTTCTGGAGCAGGTCCTCCACCTCCGACAGGTGCTTCCGAAGTCTGGGGACAGCAGGCGGGCCTGGGGGGGAGCGGGGAGGGACGGAGGGAGGGAGGGAGGGAGGGGGGGAGAGAGGGAGAGAGAGAGAGAGAGAGAGAGAGAGAGAGAGAGAGAGAGAGAGGGGGGGAGAGAGAGAGAGAGAGAGAGAGAGAGAGAGAGAGAGATAGAGATAGAGAAAGAGAAAGAGAGAGAGAGAGAGAGAGAGAGAGAGAGAGAGAGATTAACAGTGGTCCGGGGAAGAGGCTTTAGGATGTGTCATACAAGGAATTATCCCTGGAGAGTCCAGATTCAGGACGTTTATCCTAGTATGATAGATATATATAAAACGGTATTAAATCTAAAAAACATCTTAGTATAGGAGTGGAGCTAAAACATGAGGCATTCTGGCCCTGGAGGATCCTCACCCTCTCTGACCTCACGTAGTGTAACGCTTATGGGGGTTTGGTTCTGGTCCGGAGGTCGGGGAGCCCCTGACCCTGGCCCCCCCGTACCTTCATGTCCCCTAGCTGCTGTCTCAGGCCCCTGCCCCCCCCCCCCGTACCTTCATGTCCCCTAGCTGCTGTCTCAGCCCCCCCCCCGTGTACCTTCATGTCACCTAGCTGCTGTCTCAGCCCCCCCCGTACCTTCATGTCGTCCATCCAGCTGATGATGCAGAGCATCTCCTGGAAGATGCTCTGCAGCGTGAGGTTCTTGTCCAGGCGCCCCCTGCGGGCGCGGAGGAGCTCCTGCAGGTAGTCCCACAGCCGCAGCACGTTGTCCTTGCGGACGTCGATGCGCCGGGCGTCATGGTAACGCTCCGCCTCCAGCTCTCCCGAGATGGCCACCAGGGCGAGCACGCGCTCCTCGTACGCCGCGATGTCCGTCTCGATGGCGTCGTGCTTCTTCTTCGCCGCCTCCACCGCCGGCAGGTCGTAGCCGAAGTTATCCTGAGAGGGGGGAGGGGGAGGGGGGAGAGAGAGAGGGAGGGAGGGGAGAGAGGGAGGAGGGGGGGAGGGAGGAGGGAGAGAGAGAGGGAGGGAGGGGAGAGAGAGGGGGGGAGGGAGGGGAGAGAGCGGGAGGGGGAGAGAGAGGGAGGAGGGGGGAGAGAGGGGAGAGAGAGGGAAGGAATGGGAGGAGAGAGGAGAGGGGGAGGGGGAGAGAGAGAGGAAGGGAGGGGAGAGAGAGGGGGGGAGGGAGGAGGGAGGGGGGGGAGGGAGAGAGGGAGGGAGGGGAGAGAGAGGGGGGAGGGAGGGAGGAGGGGAGGGGGGAGAGAGAGAGGGAGGGAGGGGAGAGAGGGAGGAGGGGGAGGGAGGGGAGAGAGAGAGAGAGAGAGAGAGGGAGGGGAGAGAGAGGGAGGGAGGGAGGGGAGAGAGGGAGAGAGAGGGGGGAGGGAGGAGGGGGGAGAGAGGGAGAGAGGGGGGGAGGGAGGGGAGAGAGGGAGGAGGGAGGGAGGGAGGGAGAGAGAGGGAAGGGAATGGGAGGAGAGAGGGAGAGGGGGAGAGAGAGAGGGAGGGGAGAGAGGGGGGGAGGAGGGGAGAGAGAGGGAAGGGAATGGGAGGAGAGAGAGAGAGAGAGAGTGAGAGAGAGAGAGAGAGAGTGAGAGAGAGAGAGAGAGAGAGAGAGAGAGAGAGAGAGAGAGAGAGAGAGAGAGGTTCAAACAGTGATTGGTTGGTTGGTTGTTTTAGTGGCAAACAAATAAATACATAATGAATAGATAAAGTGTCTCTTATGCAGTAGTCTTTATATAATGTTCTCCATATGAATGACTTTACCAGGACTGTGAGGTGGTGACTGTTCATTTTAACGCTATCGTAAAAAGACAGCATTGCGATTGTGACGCTTGTTAGGTTGAAATCAATGACTTTATTATTTATTTTTTCACCACAAAGAGATAGGACCTCTCATCTGTCTGCCGACTAAATTGTATTATCAACGTTAATTGCCTTAAATGAACCGATCATAACATTCTCAACGTACAACGAACAGTGTTATTGATCTCACACGTATCTCTATAATATTTCATCATTTTGTGATTCATCCAAAGTGGCTCTCAGCGCATTCAGAAACATCAAATGGTCCCTTATTAATCCCATCAGATGGGATTAGGGATGCCTAATGAATATCAGACATCTGCCTGATGATCCCAGAACACAGCTCACGGTTCTAGTCTCACTCCTGTCAGCGCAGTCTGTCCCTGATCAGCAGCTAATACTAATACTAATACTAATACTAATACTACTCCAACAACGGCACATTCACCCTAATTTTACTTTGTAAATAAACTCTTCATTCTTGTTTCCTCTCCCAACCATGATAGCCGGCCGTACTATCCGACATTTCTTGCATGGCGTTGTTATTGACGCTCTACCTTGTACGGTTTTACGGTTTATACATTAACAAATCGTTTTCATATTTTAAGGATCATCTTGTATTTTGCTCTGAAAGCGCCTCAGTCTAATAACTTACTGAGGCAGATAGTTATTATGCAATGTAAAAGGTTCTCTGATTGGCTTAGGATATAGCCAATGAGGCGCAGTGAATCAGCGGCTATATGAGAGTAGAGTTAGGTTAGACATCACAATTAGACCAAAATATGACTTCGGCCCATGAAATACATAATCGATGCTACTGTACTGCGTTAACCCCTCCCCTTCCTCCCCAGGATGAAGAGTCGGGCTTTGGACAAAGTGTCCCCTTCTCTTAGGGCTCTAAAGCTACCAGGTACTAGCTCCTCGCTGCTGGCTCCTGGTGCCTCAGGGGGGGGGGGGGGTCCCCGGGGCGTGGTGGGTCCCGGGGTGGTTGCCCTACCTGCGCCACCAGCCTCTGGTTCTCCAGCAGCCAGGTCTCCCTCATGGACGCCTTGCGGTCGAACCTCCTCGCCGTCTGCTCCAGCTTCTCCTGCCGGATCAGCTCGTCCCGGAGGACGCGCTCGCGCTCGTGCTCCGCCCGCTCCAGACGCTCCCAGGCCTGAACACGCATATCAAACGCACCTCAGGAACGGTAGGGCCCGACGGTAGGGCCCGACGGTAGGGCCCGACGGTAGGGCCGACGGTAGGGCCCGACGGTAGGGCCCGACGGTAGGGCCCGACGGTAGGGCCCGACGGTAGGGCCCGACGGTAGGGCCCGACGGTAGGCCCGACGGTAGGGCCCGACGGTAGGGCCCGACGGTAGGGCCCGACGGTAGGGCCCGACGGTAGGGCCCGACGGTAGGGCCCGACGGTAGGGCCCGACGGTAGGGCCCGACGGTAGGGCCCGACGGTAGGGCCCGACGGTAGGCCCGACGGTAGGGCCCGACGGTAGGGCCCGACGGTAGGGCCCGACGGTAGGGCCCGACGGTAGGGCCCGACGGTAGGGCCCGACGGTAGGGCCCGACGGTAGGGCCCGACGGTAGGGCCCGACGGTAGGCACCGCTCACCGCACGGCGGCTGGCTTGGTTGGCCGGGTTAGCATTAATGCTAGTTAGCATTAATGCTAGTTTCATCTAATGTTAACTGAACGATAATATCGTGTAATGAAATATGGAGTAAATACCTGAATGACGTTTTTCTGAATCACGATAGTATATAAATGATCAAATTATATCTTTGAAATGACATGTTATCATTTAACATGATATTCGGTGGAGGAGGAGAAGAAGGTGAAGGTGGAGCTGGGGGTGGAGGTGGAGGAGGTGGAGGAGGAGGTTCAGGAGGAGGTGGGGGTGGAGGTGGAGGAGCTGGGGGTGGAGGTGGAGGAGGGGGTGGAGGTGGAGGAGCTGGGGGTGGAGGTGGAGGAGGTGGAAGTCGAGGTGGGGATGGAGGTGGAGGAGGTGGGGGTGGGGGTCGAGGAGGGGGTGGAGGTGGAGGAGGTGGAAGTGGAGGTGGAAGTGGAGGTGGGGGTGGGGCTGGAGGTGGGGGTGGCGGTGGTGCTCACCCTGTTGATGTCCGCCACCAGAGCCCCGTCCCTGGGTGTGAAGACCTTCTGGTTGTTGGCCCTCATGCGGCTCTGGATGGTGAAGAGCAGCACCTCCAGGTTCCCCTTCTCCTGGAACCTAGAGCACAACGACCCCCCCACGACCAGGCAGGTTACCGCTGGTCACTAGAGCACAATGACCCCCCCACGACCAGGCAGGTTACCGCTGGTCACTAGAGCACAATGACCCCCCCACGACCAGGCAGGTTACCGCTGGTCACTAGAGCACAACGACCCCCCCACGACCAGGCAGGTTACCGCTGGTCACTAGAGGACAACGACCCCCCACGACAGGCAGGTTACCGCTGGTCACTAGAGCACAACGACCCCCCCACGACCAGGCAGGTTACCGCTGGTCACTAGAGGACAACGACCCCCCCACGACCAGGCAGGTTACCGCTGGTCGCTAGAGCACAACGACCCCCCACGACCAGGCAGGTTACCGCTGGTCACTAGAGCACAACGACCCCCCCCACGACCAGGCAGGTTACCGCTGGTCACTAGAGGACAACGACCCCCCCACGACCAGGCAGGTTACCGCTGGTCACTAGAGGACAACGACCCCCCACGACCAGGCAGGTTACCGCTGGTCACTAGAGCACAACGACCCCCCCACGACCAGGCAGGTTACCGCTGGTCACTAGAGGACAACGACCCCCCACGACCAGGCAGGTTACCGCTGGTCACTAGAGCACAACGACCCCCCCACGACCAGGCAGGTTACCGCTGGTCACTAGAGCACAACGACCAGGCAGGTTACCGCTGGTCACTAGAGCACAATGACCCCCCCACGACCAGGCAGGTTACCGCTGGTCACTAGAGGACAACGACCCCCCACGACCAGGCAGGTTACCGCTGGTCACTAGAGCACAACGACCCCCCCCACGACCAGGCAGGTTACCGCTGGTCACTAGAGGACAACGACCCCCCCACGACCAGGCAGGTTACCGCTGGTCACTAGAGCACAACGACCCCCCCACGACCAGGCAGGTTACCGCTGGTCACTAGAGCACAACGACCCCCCCACGACCAGGCAGGTTACCGCTGGTCACTAGAGGACAACGACCCCCCCACGACCAGGCAGGTTACCGCTGGTCACTAGAGCACAACGACCCCCCCACGACCAGGCAGGTTACCGCTGGTCACTAGAGGACAACGACCCCCCCACGACCAGGCAGGTTACCGCTGGTCACTAGAGCACAACGACCCCCCACGACCAGGCAGGTTACCGCTGGTCACTAGAGGACAACGACCCCCCCACGACCAGGCAGGTTACCGCTGGTCACTAGAGGACAACGACCCCCCCACGACCAGGCAGGTTACCGCTGGTCACTCGAGCACAACGACCCCCCACGACCAGGCAGGTTACCGCTGGTCACTAGAGCACAACGACCCCCCCACGACCAGGCAGGTTACCGCTGGTCACTAGAGCACAACGCCCCCCCCACGACCAGGCAGGTTACCGCTGGTCACTAGAGCACAACGACCCCCCCACGACCAGGCAGGTTACCGCTGGTCACTAGAGCACAACGACCCCCCCACGACCAGGCAGGTTACCGCTGGTCACTAGAGACAACGACCCCCCACGACCAGGCAGGTTACCGCTGGTCACTAGAGCACAACGACCCCCCACGACCAGGCAGGTTACCGCTGGTCACTAGAGCACAATCGACCCCCCCACGACCAGGCAGGTTACCGCTGGTCGCTAGAGCACAACGACCCCCCACGACCAGGCAGGTTACCGCTGGTCACTAGAGCACAACGACCCCCCCACGACCAGGCAGGTTACCGCTGGTCACTAGAGCACAACGACCCCCCCACGACCAGGCAGGTTACCGCTGGTCACTAGAGCACAACGACCCCCCCACGACCAGGCAGGTTACCGCTGGTCACTAGAGGACAACGACCCCCCACGACCAGGCAGGTTACCGCTGGTCACTAGAGCGGACAGGTAGATGGACGCATGATGGATGGACTGGTAGATAAGTGGATGGATGGATGGATGGATGGATGGATGATTGATTGATGGATGAAGCGATGACCAGGTGAGTGGGTGAATTGATAATGGTTAATGCATGAGGTGATGCGGGTGATCAAATGAAGTTAAAACGAAGATAAGATGGAGATAAAGTAACGATAAAG
>NC_082386.1:21363989-21389639 GCF_031168955.1 Gadus macrocephalus | reverse complement strand
AGAGGTTACAGGACTCAGCTGCCTGGTGGCTGTTGATACATGCACACGCATGAACCCTCAACACAAACACACTTTCCACAAACACACACACACACTAACACGCAAACACACACACACACAAACGTGTACACAAACCTGTCCACATGCACACGCACACAAACCTTTCCACACACACACACACACACACACACACACACACACAACCTATCCACACACACATACACACACAGTCCACACACACACACACACACACACACACACACACACACACACACACACACACACACACACACACACACAACCTATCCACACACACACACACACACGCACGCACACACAAACGTGTACACAAACCTGTCCACATGCACACGCACACAAAACCTTTCCACACACACACACACACAACCTATCCACACACACACACACACACACACACACACACACACACACACACACACACACACACAACCTATCCACACACACACACACACCGCACGCACGCACTGCACGCACGCACGCACGCACGCACGCACACACACACACACACAACCTGTCCACACACACACGCTCAGATCAAAGGCCATCACTATGAAGGTACAGCTAAGCTTTGACAGCAGCAGCGATGTAATTACATGTCCAACCCTCCCCCATCCCTCCAGTCCCCCCACCCCCAGCCGGGGTCAAGGGCACCCCAGAACCCCCTCCAGAGCGCCCCATCAGCCCCCCATCAGCCCCCCCATCAGCCCCCCATCAGCCCCCCATCAGCCCGCTCTGACCCACAGACGTCCCACCACCTCACCTGTTGCGCTACACAACATTTGAGTCGATTTTGCCGTCTTGCTCAGACTTTTATTGCCCTTTTTGCAACCCGCCGAGGAAAAACATATTTGGGAGGGACACAAACCGGCTCCTGTCGATGACCAAAACTCTTTCATGATATCCTTAATTACTTCTTAATGAAATACAATTGCTTGGTAAACCTGGTAAAGAAAAACATGAAGATGAACCGAGGTCCTCGACCAATGAGCGAAGAACGTTGTTGACTTTGTGTCACGAGAGCGAAGTCCCATTTCTCCTGTTCCCTTGAACCCCGGAGGGTCAGTCTGCGCCCCCATACCTCGCCGAGGGCCGCGAGGGGAACCACGCACTGGTCTCCACGCACTGGTCTCCACGGCCCCGCCCACCGCTCCACTGAGCCCCGGCCCTCCCTACTGGGTGAGGGGACGCACGGCGCGCTCACACCCTGAGGGAGATCCACGCCCCCTCGCCCTCCACCAACACACGCAGTCCTGCTGCGTTGAGGTTCACTGCCCCCAACCAGGCAGACCCCCCCCCCCCCCCCCTCTGACGACGCCTTCCGTCGCAGTACATCCCATAATAAGATGTTTCAGATACATGGAGTCCCGCCGGAGCAGGAGGGGGTCGGTACGTGGCTCCAGGAGGCCGAGAGACACGAGGGCAGCCAGACGGGTTTGAACCCCTGGTCGCTCCACGCCACGCGCGTGTGTGTGTGTGTGTGGGTGTGTGTGTGTGTGTGTGTGTGTGGTGTGTGTGTGTGTGTGTGTGTGTGTGTGTGTGTGTGTGTGTGCGCGTGCACGTGTGCGTGTGTGTGTGTCTGTGTGTGTGCGGTAGCGAGCCCACCTACTTGTGTTTGTTTGTGCTTGTGTGTCTGTGTTAGTGTGTGGGTGTGTGTGTTAGTGTGTGCGTACGTGCGTGCGTGTGTGTGTGTGTGTTTCGTGCGGAGGACACCGTAGCTAGCCAGCCCGCGGCCTTACCTGCGAGGGCTTTGATGCGCGAGCGCTCGAAGAGCCGTGCCGAGGTGTTGTCGTGGTCGAGGTCCTCGTCGGTGATCTCGAAGCGGGTGTTGACGCGGCTGTACTGCTGGGTGATCTCCCGCGCTGTCGAAGTCCGTGATGGACGCCATCATGGCGGCGGCCGGCGGGGGCGTGGCCGGTGTGAAGGGGTGGTGGGGGGGGAGGGGGGGGGGGTCACAGAGGAGTTGGAGGTCCAAGGATGGGGTGGGAGGAGGGAGCTGATGGAGCAGAGAACAGAACACACAGATGTTAGGGAGGTGTTGACCTGGGACGATGGAATGTCTTTGACGTCGATGAGAATATCCGTAAGGTAAGCTACTATCAGCCAATCACAATACTTTTGGAATCTCATGACAACTTCATAAAACAGCTGAGGTTCTTGCGTATAAACTCAGACACTTCTAACTTTATTTGTATCCGTCGTCAGCGATAATACGCATCTTGGTCGATATTGGCCTTCAACATCGGCGGCAGATATATACGGCTCCTTCATAATCATAGAATGAAACGTGATTTACAGAGCTGCCTCCCTTCCCTCGCAGTGGGAGGAGAATCAAACAAAGGAGCAGCTTTAGCGATCGGCTTTGTTGGCTTCGGTTCTCCTCCTGCTGTCGACCTTCAGACAAGGACGGGACGCGGCGGGAGCATCACCGTATGACAACGACAGCACAGGGAGATTAACTCTGTGTTTGTCCCAGTACAGATCGCCCCCGCCTTCCAGATAACCCTGTTGCTACCCGACCGACGGATAAAACGCGGTCAGATTTCTAAAATGAATGAATCAGATAAACACGTCGAGGCCGGTAAAGGGGCCTCATTCGTCGGTTGGTATTCGTCGAGGCTCCATTTTGTCAGGCCCCTGGTCATGTGAGTGTTTGTCCGTGCGTAATGGCGGGCTTACGTTAGCCAGTGAGATAGCTCTATCTAGCCTCAACACACCGCTGTTATCACGCGGCCGTGCGCGGGAGGGGGGGTAGCCCCCCCTCGCTACACGGAACATGACGGAAGCGCCACTAACTCCTCCCCCCACCCTCCCTTCTTCTAACTCGCGAGGTTTCAAACCAGAGAAAGCCCCTGTGTGTGCGCGTTGTGCGTGCGTTGTGCGGGCGTGTCACTGTCCTGTGGCGGCGTCAGTTAGACGTGGGACGTGACAGAGATCACCGCATGTAGTACACAGGACCACGGCGGGGCCGTCAGCGCCCCCTCTGGTGGACTTGCAAAGTGCAGGGGGAGAAATTAAGGATTCATTGAGTGATACTGACCTTCTGTCTCGTCACTTCTACTCTATATTATATCTATACTATACAAAAAAAAGACAAGAAACAGACCAACTCAGCTAATCTTGCATATTATATTGAATTGATCATTCTTATTGATTCAATACAATTTTGCGGTAGCCCATCCTCTGCTTCAATGCACCACTGATGCCTTGCCACGCGGATGTGGGGCAGAGGCCAGCCTGTTGACAGTTGAGCATGTGACAGCCTTCAGGTCCCCCCCCCCCGTCTCCTCCTCTTCCTCCTCCTCAGTGGGCTATCAGTGCTCCACAGAGTGCGTGTTATCAGCGTGTAGGGACGCTCCACCCACGCTTTATGAGCGGTCCTTATCACTTCGTACTCAGGCCCGGGAGTCGGGACGCCAGCCCGCACAGAAACCCCCCGATCGTCGACGGATCGCACCTCTATCGGCCACCGTGTAGAATACATACGTTAAGCGCCGCTTTCACCGCGCCGCGTGTAGGAAGTGTACCGATCAATTCGCATTGTGAAATGCCATGATGAGATTTTAGGTATTTATCATTGTTAAGGTTTTTTAAGGTCATTAAAAGTAGATGAATGGGATCAGCGGCAGATGGCGGTCCTCTGATGCACAGCAGAGTATTGTTGTCGTGCCATTCCAGGGACACGCCAAATCGGGGCATGTGTGAAGCAACACTTCAGCTGCCTTACCCCGTCGGGGGGGGCTCCCCCCCCCCCCCACACACACACCCTTATCACAATGCCCAGTTTAAAAAGGGACTGAATGATTCTGGGGAGACTCAACGTGGAGGGAGAAGCAAAGTCACTGATAAAGTCTTTGAAGGGCAGCCATGATAGGAATCTAGCAGGCTTATAAGGACTGACCTCCATGCGGCTACCGGAGGGTATGAGTCCAGGTCAAACCAACTGGAAGGGTCACCTTTAATGGCTGCCTTCACAAAAATATGTTCCTCTATCTCGGTCCTTCGTTTCTTTGAAATAAGTATTTAGTTTGTAAAATAATTTGAATTAAAAACCAAATAGGCCTACTTGAAGTGAATACGTGAACTTATTTGGAAGGGGACATCTTTAGATATAAGAGCCTGCCAATCAAAAATTTAAACAACCATTGTAAACAACGGGCATCCCACGTGCTGGTGGATGCTTGGGAGGGCGCCACATTATTCTGAGCGTGAGGCCAAACGCAGAGGATGAAATTAGAGAGAGGTGTGGTCAATATGTGGTTGACCCAAAATACCGTGTGTATGACACGCAGTGTGTGTGTGTGTGTGTGTGTGTGTGTGTTGTGTGTGTGTGTGTGTGTGTGTGTGTGTGTGTGTGTGTGTGTGTGTGTGTGTGTGTGTGTGTGTGTGTGTGTGTGTGTGTGTGTGTTTGTAATTGTAGATGAAACAACTGTGCTGTCCAGCCACTAGAACAAATCGTAGATATAAACACTATCGGGGACGGAGATCAATAGCCTACAAATGGGATGAGATGGGGGGGGGGGGGGGGGGGGGGGGAGCGAGACGCTCTATTGGGTAACTGCCTTAGGTCCGAAAAACCCATATAGACTCCACTTGTACGCGAAGCTGCCGATATCCCAAACTCACCAATCGATATGCATATTAATCGCCTGAAAAGGGAGATAAAAACTCTACCTGAACACGCGGCTTTAATGTGAAAATGTGTTGTTTGTTTTACACTGAAGGCGTTTTTGAGGAATCAATACATGAAGCAAATGTGTATTAAATACCTGTTGTCAAAATACAGCAACGCTTAACCTTTGTTTTGGATGGGGAGATATGAGGAGCAACCTACATTATGGGAGGCAATACGGAATCGATGCTGAACTATTTTTTGCCGACAGTTTACAACAAATGCCTCGGAGCGTCAAGCGCCAAACTCCAAACACGCACAGTGCACCATTTGGAGGAGTTCAGTTCAACTTGCTCTGAAATTGTTTGCATCAAACGCTGCGGAAGAGTTGCTAGGTCTTTGTCACCAAACCGATCGCACATTCAAGATAGGGGAGCGCACAAAGTTGCGCTTTGTGCGCGCATGCGCAGCCAGAGGGTTGCGTAGCTGCGCGTTCGTTAACATTCTAACGGGTCGAGCGGCGCCTAAATGGAATTGGTGTGGAATAACTCATGAACAATGTTCCCAAACAAAAACGTATTCGACGAATGAACCACCCACAGCGATCATCGATCATCAAGTGAAATAGAGAATGAACATCGAGCGCTCGTCTTCTAGGCCTTCAGTCTGACAGGTGGTTTGAAGGAATTTTCTTAACTTACAAACAACTCCGACCAAACTCCAAACACGGAATCTAATGGCTCTCAGTGTTAAAAAAAAATGTGGCCACGGACAAATGCTTTTGTTTGTGGAACAAGGATCATTAGCGGAGGCTTTATTTACTCACTCGGCTCTGGATGCTGTCTGTGGGTCGAAAGCGTTTACGTTAAATCTTCTCCATGCCAATAAACCAATTAAAATACAATCCCATTGAAGCACAATGTTCCCGGTCAGAGTCGCGGAGGAGAGGGTCCTGGAAAGGGGTCCTGGGACGGGGGGCTGTCGGAGCCGCGCATACTACGGTCATTCCCAAAGCGTGTGACCCACCCTGCGCGTTAAAAATAAAGCGCGGAGTACATGATCTGTGCGCGCCGCGGACGGACATTCCTCACATGAGCGGGTGACTCGAAATGGCACAGAGTTCTAGGTTCCCCCCCCTCGTCCCCCCGTACACACCCTCCCCAGGCTTCAGCTCTAATCACACACGCACCACAACCCCCCCCCCCCCCCCCCCCCCCCTCCTCCCCTCAAATGCCACGACGTCGATACAACGACTTCTTCCCCATTCACATAAACTCGTTCAAACGGGCCAAGAACCACCTGACTTAGAGTTAGGTAAAAAAGGTTTAGGAGCTGGGCTCGCTTTAAGTTTGAGTTGAATCGATTTTGTCTCACTATTGGTTTCCTTAGATTAGCAAGTTATTTAGAAGTGTTGGAAGGCTACTGTTTCCCTTGAAGTAAAAAGCAATAACTCACTTTCAATCATGTCAATTTTATTTATAAAAATAGCACATGCTAAAATTGCATAGCAATAACAACATGGAGGGTTGACAGTAAAAAAAACGGATAGAAAAATGGATTAGGATCAACAAAATCTCAATCATAAATAACAAGGTTTTTTGACTGATATAAGCATATAAAAAATAAAGACAAATAATAAAATTACACTTTAATATAAAAAGTGGGTTCCTTCATTCTTTCCCGTGGGGATCCGAACTTAAAAAAATATTCTTTCTTCTTCGTGGATTCCCAGAGAAACGCGTCTCACGGCCGCCCCAAACAAGGGCCTGACGTCAGCCAGACTGTGTGTTGTTGATTTAGTGTCTGGGTGCTCTCAGCCTGGCCGAATGGATACTGTTAGCTCAGGCCGTTGAGGTTGAAACTATGCAGACGTGGTTCGGATCCGCCAGCTAGCCGTCGAGCTAGCAGCCAGCTAGCCGTCGGGCTAGCAGCCAGCTAGCCGTCGGGCTAGCTCTGACTGCGTCTGCATAGCTTCAACTGTTGACCAACGTCCCGATAGCTTAGAAAGGCATCTATTTTTTGGTGGTATCAATGAAATGAGTAAAATTTTGATAACTCAACACAACAAAACAATACACAATAATAAAAAAATCAATAAATATAAACTTCCAAAAATCCAAATAAAATAATCCCTTTAACTCCTCAGACAAAGATTTGGGGGTAGGCTACTACTGTGATATAAAAATATTTTTCTTGCTTCTTTAAAAAAAGACAATATCCTCGGTGCATAGGGCTGCGCTAGATCCTGACGCCTGTGTTATACTCCCTCCTCAAACTACAGATAACCATGTTTAGCTGAAACATGTTTATATTAAAGCTACTCATTAAGAGCATCAGTCTTCACGTCAATAGCTTTTCATGCTGTTCTGCATTTCTTTTGCGAGACACAAGACAGAAAGGGAGAATTTGCTAGCAAACGCTAGCCGTTGAGCTACGCAATCCCACCTGCTTCTCTCCAGGCTTTGTTGGTGATAGGTGAGGCATTTATACGTTTAACATGCCGTCTAGACGGTCTTTCCCTAGAGTAGTCTAATAGTTAGCGCAACATTAGCTACGCGGAGTGGCTAAACCCGCTGGAAACCTTAACCTAAGTCGTCATACAGTGGGTCGAAAACCACGACAGTCTTTGGCGTGATTGTGTCATTGATTGTAACAAGCGTTCAAAATAATACATTGTCGCAAGCGCAACCAAAAAAAACATCATGAGTGAAGATTGTGTCGAAAGAATACCATTGTACAAAAGGAAGCTGCATGGGTATCAGTATAAAACAATAGATCAGTGCTCTGGATAAAAGTAATGCTCAATAATACTAATCATGAAAATAAGGTCAAGGCAATAAGGTCTTGGTGCAAATTGGAAAAATAAGCGAAGGACAGGTCTGGCGTCAAATGTCACTGCAACTCGCGCTCTCATTGGACGGCGGGTTAGCCCGGAGGAGGGCTCACTGCAACTCGCGCTCTCATTGGACGGCGGGTTAGCCCGGAGAAGGGCTCACTGCAACTCGCGCTCTCATTGGACGTTGGGTTAGCCCGGAGGAGGGCTCACTGCAACTCACGCTCTCATTGGACGGCGGGTTAGCCCGGAGGAGGGCTCACTGCCACTCGCGCTCTTATTGGTCCGTTGGGTCGGCCCGGAGTAGGGCTGAGTGCCACTCGCGCTCTCATTGGTCTGTTGGGTCGGCCCGGAGTAGGGCTCAGTGCCACTCGCACTCTCATTGGTCCGTTGGGTCGGCCCAGAGGAGGGCTCAGTGCCACTCGCGCCCTCATTGGTCCGTTGGGTCGGCCCGGAGGAGGGCTCAGTGCCACTCGCACTCTCATTGGTCCGTTGGGTCGGCCCGGAGGAGGGCTCAGTGCCACTCGCGCCCTCATTGGTCCGTTGGGTCGGCCCAGAGGAGGGAGCCCAGCTCAGCGATGACGGCCGCGTGTCTGTGGGCCACGGAGCCTAGCAGTCTGGGAGGGAGGGACGGAGACCCCAGGTCCACCTGGAGAGGGGGGAGAGGGGGGAGGAGAGGGGAGAAGGGGGGGAGAGGGGAGAGGGAGGAGAGGGGAGAAGAGGGGGGGGGAGAGGGGGGAGGAGAGGGGAGAAGGGGGGGAGAGGGAGGAGAGGGGAGAAGGGGGGAGAAGAGGGGGGGGAGGAGAGGGGAGAGGGAGGAGAGGGGAGAAGGGGGGAGAAGGGGGGAGAAGAGGGGGGGAGGGTCAGGGGTTTGGCGACCAAGGATTTGGTCTCCTGATTATACAGGATTGTCATCATAGCTGTCTATCATACACCGTCTCTCCCCTCTCTCTCTCTGGGGGAGGAGAGAGAGAGAGGGAGGAGGAGAAGGGAGAGATGAGAGGAAAGGAGAGCAGAGAAAGGGAGGAGGAGAGGAGGCAAAGGGGAGTGGGAAGAGGGGAGGAACATAGGGACAGGGCAAATGAGGAGGGGAGAGGGAGAGAGGAGAGGAGGGGAGAGAGCATGGGGAGAATATATGCAACAGAGGAGAAGAGAGGAGCCAGGGAGAAGAGAAACCGACTGGAAGCAGCCTTTCCCCCCACCCTCCTGTCCCACCTGGAGCAGGTACACCACCCTGACGACCTCACGCCCGCCGCGTGTGATTGGCTCAAGGAGCCAGGCGCTGGGCATCATCTCGCCGCGCACGGCGTCCGTGCGCGGCCGGGGGAGGGACTCCTCCAACACCGACTGCAGAGCCAGCACCTGAACACCCCCCTGCACGCACACAGCACTGGGGGATGACCTTTCAATCTTTGGTTTATTATGTTACTTTCTGGAGCTGTTCTTCCCCGTCTCCTTCTCTGCTCCCTGTCTGCACTCCTTCGAGCTCCTTCGCACTGTTTTTCTCCTCTCCCCTTCTCGCTTCGCCTCTCCTCCTCTCCCCTTCTCGCTTCGCCTCTCCGCCTCTCCCCTCCTCGCTTCGCATCTCCTCCTCTCCCCTCCTTCTCTCTCTCCTCCCCTCTCCCAATGTCTCCTCTCCTCTCCTTCCATTTTCTGCACTCCTCTCCTCTCCCCTTCCCATGTCTCCTCTCTCCTCTCCCTCCTCTCCTCTCTCCTCTCCCCTCCCCATGTCTCCTCTCTCTCCTATCTCTCCTCTCCTATCATCTCCTATTGCACAAAGGTCAGCTATATAAACAATTTCTAAACCAGCACAAAACAAAACATTGTTTCATGTGATGTGTGTGTCTGCGCAGACGCGCTACTGTGTCTGAGTGTGTGTGTGTGTTTGTGTATTTGTGTGCGTGTGAGCGTGTGTAGAGTGAGGGGGCACCTGTTTGGACGTGGCGCTGATGCAGCAGAAGTCTCTGGGCTGGCTGAGATGGCAGACCGACGCATTTGTGAGCAGATAAACTATAAGAGAGAGAGAGCGAGAGCGAGAGCGAGAGAGAGAGCGAGAGCGAGAGCGAGAGCGAGAGAGAGAGAGAGAGAGAGAGAGAGAGACAGAGACAGAGAGAGAGAGAGAGAGAGAGAGAGAGAGAGAGAGAGAGACAGAGAGAGAGAGAGAGAGAGAGAGAGCGAGAGAGAGAGAGAGAGAGAGAGCGAGAGAGCGAGAGAGCGAGAGCGAGAGCGAGAGAGCGAGAGAGCGAGAGCGAGAGAGAGAGAGAGAGAATAATTCACTTAGTCACAGCAGCAGGTAGGTTAGTCTTCGACATCAAAAAATCAAAGAATGTGAAAACCCAAATGAAATGAATTAATGTTCCAAAAAATGAAATACAAATGTTCTTGATTAACTAATTACATCGTTCAAACACCAAAAACTGTTAAAAAATAAATGTCCTGCAATTAGTTTACTTCTTACTGATTGAATCTTTTCATCTCAAGCTTGGCGAAAATCCCTACAAAAACAATCCAACTCGGATCCCTTCTAATCGGGCCGTGTGATTCGGTGGTGTTTCCGTTGTGCTCACCCAGCTGTGTGCTGCCATCTAGTGGCCGCGTCCAGGCGGAGCGCACCGCGGGGTTATAGAGGTGGATGTGGGCGGGCTGCCGGAGCAGGTCCCAGAGGTCGGCTAGGGGCCCGTTCAGCTCTCCCGCCCCCAGGAACCCGTGGACCGTAGGGCTGGAGGAGGGCCGGTAGTAGGCCTGGACCCCTCGCTCTTCCCCCTGGTGTCTACGGGGGAAACACATTCTGAGGTTCAGGGTTTGGTTTTTGTCGGGTACAACATGAAAACATAGATCTGTAGAGCACGCTCAGGTCAAATGGAAACAAACAAACTATACAGAAGTAATGAATTAATAAAACTTAAATTGTAACGACATACAAATATAACTGTAAGGCGAAGACCCTGAAATGAAAATCGATTTTGAATCGGGAATTGATTATTCGAAAATCCATTTTCAATCGAATCAGGAGCCAAAGAATACAAATCGAATCGAATTGTGAGATGATGAACGATTCGCCCCAAATAATATAACCATAGTGTGAGCACCGTCATTATGAATGAAGCTCCTCATAGTTTATGGGTCTCAATAGAAGGCATCATAGATGATTATCGTGTGGTGTCATTTGGATACGCCCACCTCCAGCCAGCCGACGCCTTCCCCACAAGCAGATTGGCCGTGTCCGCTGCAGCAGCCAATCGGATCTGCAGAGAGGGGAGCTTCCTGGTTATCATTATAAAAACAGCCAATCACAGCCTTATATACTCCACATATAGTTAATTGATATAATATAGGGCAATGAGATAATTTGATAAAATGAAGATTAAGTGCGATGAGAAGTGTAATCTCAACAACATATTGGGAATAATTTCTTTGTTTGATGTTTGCTTATTGTAATCTTTGAGATTTAGATCAGATTGAATATGTTTCTTATTTTAATCGCTTTGTTCAATATGTCATTCTGGGATCTGATTGATTGACAGCCGGTCGACGGTCAATAAAGGACAGGAATTAGCTAGAAGGCGGGGAGGGGAAACCGTTCTACCTCCAGGAGGGCGTGGCTCAGCAGACCGGACGCCACGTCCTCATAGGCTGCCGAGATGGAGGAGGCGGAGCCAAAGGAGCTGGATCGCTGGCGGGATTGGCCGGCGGTGGAGGGCGAGGAGGTGAGGAGGGGTTTGAACCCGGACCCCGGAGATTCTGGTACCGAGACACACAGGGCGGTCAGACCGAGGTAGTGGGGTCCATCCCCGACGCGTGCGGAACGACCCACGCAGGAGACAAACAGGGCGGTCAGACCGAGGTAGTGGGGTCCATCCCCGACGCGTGCGGAACGACCCACGCAGGAGACACACAGGGCGGTCAGACCGAGGTAGTGGGGTCCATCCCCGCCGCGTGCGGAACGACCCACGCAGGAGACACACAGGGCGGTCAGACCGAGGTAGTGGGGTCCATCCCCGACGCGTGCGGAACGACCCACGCAGGAGATCAGGGATTTCCGAATCCGTTTTTCTGAGCTTCCCGATTTATATATTGCGCATACAATGGTTTCAAAGCTGAAGCCGTTGACAGCTTAATTCACAGTTGAACGGACTTGTGTGTGAACATAAACACAGCCTGGGGACATGTTAACGAAGATTACAACCAACGTCGACGCTGGCTCTCATTAGAGCTGCTCTTTAAGCGAGGCCTCCTCTTTAATGAGTCCAATGATGTCTCTCTGGGTGAAAGCATCGCTAAATGGTGAGCTAGCCCAGGGCAGAACTTCACACGGAGAACGATGTCAATGGTTCGAGCTGTATTAGAGAGGCTGATATTAAATCAGCCTTTATTATTCACAAGCATGCCAAAAAATACCACAATTAAAATATAATTCTTCGGGATTGTTGCATTTCTACATCCACACATGAATAAATCACTTCAGTGAGCTTCCTACCCTGAGTAGACAGCCAGCATCGTTGGCTCCGTGAACCCTGAGAGACACACAGAGGAGGATGACCCCTGACCTTCGACCCCTCGTCAAGGACCCCTGGCTCCTGTAAAGCAACACAACCAAACGCAACAATGATCACAAAAGGGGGATCTAACTTAACCGGTCCACTAATCGCCGGGTACGTTGTACAGACGGTACTTTATACTGCAGCCAAGTTCAAACCCGTCCTCAGTGATGACTCCCAAACCTTTATAAGATACAGAAGGCTGAACATCAGGTTTAACGTGGACGTATTCACAGCCCTGACCTGTAAGGGGGTGGGGGGGCAGTCTGACCTGTGTGGGGGGGAGGGGGGGCAGTCTGACCTGTGGGGGGGGGTGCAGTCTGTTGGGGTCCTGCAGCAGGGTCGTGTGTCCGCTGACGTAGCCTGAGGTGTGCCCCGAGGACAGGCTGAGGCTGGAGCCGGTGCACAGGGTACTGCTGCTGGTCCCGGGACACAACCGGGCCTCGTCCTGCAGACGACACCCAACAGGGACTCACAATGCAGCAGTACACAGGTAGTACTGCAACAGGGACTCACAATACAGCAGCACACAGGTAGTACTGCAACAGGGACTCACAATGCAGCAGTACACAGGTAGTACTGCAACAGGGACTCACAATACAGCAGTACACAGGTAGTACTGCAACATGGACTCACAATACAGCAGTACACAGGTAGTACTGCAACAGGGACTCACAATACAGCAGTACACAGGTAGTACTGCAACAGGGACTCACAATACAGCAGCACACAGGTAGTACTGCAACAGGGACTCACAATACAGCAGTACACAGGTAGTACTGCAACAGGGACTCACAATACAGCAGTACACATATGGTACAGCTACAGGGACTCACAATACAGTAGTACACATATAGTACAGCTACAGGGACTCACAATACAGCAGTACACATATGGTACAGCTACAGGGACTCACAATACAGCAGTACACATATGGTACAGCTACAGGGACTCACAATACAGTAGTACACATATGGTACAGCTACAGGGACTCACAATACAGTAGTACACATATGGTACAGCTACAGGGACTCACAATACAGTAGTACACATATGGTACAGCTACAGGGACTCACAATACAGTAGTACACATATGGTACAGCTACAGGGACTCACAATACAGTAGTACACATATGGTACAGCTACAGGGACTCACAATACAGTAGTACACAGGTATTACAGTGCACTCACACATGCACACAGTGGATCTCCAAACCGAACACATTTGCCATTCAGCAGACATCTTAGAATACCATTCTTCTCTTAGAATCCCATTCGCAGCCCCAGCGGGATTCGTACCCCTGACCCTAGGTGGTGTTAACGGTGCGACTAGTTGAGCAACACCAGGCCGCTACTGTATATTGTTGTAATATTCACATCGTCTAGTAAAATGAGTGTGTCTAATGTCTTTCATTTCACGCATTGAAATTTGAATAAACCCAATCAAATAAAGAGGGAATAAACAAGTATAATTGTTTTTACTTCAGCACAAAAATACTAAAACAATGTTGAGGCAAATTGAAGAAACACATTAAAAAAGTTTACTTCGGAAAAACTGCCTCCCTATAATTTGGGGAAATCAGTGCTCTGTTATGACACGCAATTAGGGGACGGAAGCCGGCCGGGCATCCCAATTAGGACTCCGCTAATGAGCACACCTGCACCGACCGAGCAATCAATACCGGCTAACGAGACGCCGGCGGCCGTCAGACGCACCTCGGTGCCGGCGGCCGTCAGACGCACCTCGGGGCCGGCGGCCGCGCCCTGGAGCCGGGGCCGCCTCCTCTCCAGCTCCGTGCGCTGGCGAAGCCGCAGCCGGGCCCGCGAGAGCTCGCCGCGCGCCTCCTCCCGGGCCCGGCCGTAGTCCCGGAGGAGGTGCTGGATCTCCGAGGAGTAGCGGCCCTCACCGGGCGGAGGCACCGGGGCTCTGAGGGGGGGGGGGGGGGGCGGGGAAGGGGGACAGCGCTTCAGTGTGTTGATGATACTGGCCTAAAGAAGGTTTCAATGTATGCTGGTATTAATGACCTTTAGACACTTTTAATGTAATTTAATATTACTGACCTTTAGATAGTTTTAATCTATGTTAATGACCTATAGAAACTTCATATACTTAAATTTTTTGATTCACAATACTTAATACTTACTTTCTTTAATTTGATCATCAATATAAATTAATATAGAATAATATAGAATATTCATCTAACTGTAAGCTACCCAAATCGAATCCAATTCCCAAGTAATACCTTTTATTTAAAATGTAAAATTAAACAACTGCATTTCTTATATCCTAAACTGTGTTAGTCTTGAGAACAGACTCGTGAAAACCGACCAATAAGCATGCTGTGTGCCATATGGTCTTACCTGGTGCTGTCTGACACCTCCGGGCAGAGTGGCTGTGCTTGATGAGCGATAGGCCCGCCCCCCTGGGAGCAGGCCCCGCCCCCCTGGGAGCCATCCCTGCTGGGACTCAGGCTGTGGGCCCTCCGGTAGCTCTGGAGCCTGGCCTCTCTCTCCTGGAGCCTGGCCTCTCTCTCCTGCCTCAGCCCGTCCACGCTGCGTCGGTGTCTGGGAGGGAACAGGGAAGGGAGAACATACACATCGACGTGGATGAGACTTGAGAAGAATTGATAGGATGTTTAGGATGATTTGGCCGCTAGAAATATATGTTGACTTGAAGTCGATTCGATCTATCGATCAAAAGATCAGTGGCAATTTTCAGGAATATTAAAGTAAATCCGCCTTGAATTGCACTTCTTTTTCTGATGTAACACCTGAATTTCCAGTTTAATAAAGGTGATCTTTGTGCAAATAATATAATTCACGTAGATTAAATAGATGCTCATAAACCATTGAGAATGAGTTTGATATTTTCATCATTCATGTTTGAGATAACATGAACACCTAACAACACATTCATCTGTTCCAGATATTCAAACAGGTGTCCAAGTGAAGCCGTACGGACGCCGCCTCACCTGTGGTAGCGCTGCTGTCCGGTGGGCGTGGCCCCCGCTGGCTCCGGCTCCTCCCAGGCCGCGGGCGACAGCAGCCTCAGCAGGGCGTCCGTCTCCCCGAGGCCGTGGTGCAGCCTGGCCTCCGCCAGCTCCACCGTCAGCTGGGGGGGACCGGCCTCCGCCCGCACCCAGGCCATGACGCGCTCCCTCTCCCGCCGCAGCCTCTCCACCTCCCTCGCCGCCCCCCCCCTCGGCCCCGCCTCCGCCGGCTCCTCCCACTCCTCCCGGCGGCCGGCGGCCACGCCCCCCTGCTGCTGGGCGTCCGTCGGGGGAGTGGTCCGTCTGTCCGGGCGACAGGCGGACGTGGGGCCGTCGCCGACGCCCGACCAGTGGCTGAACTTGTTGTGCATGGGCAGGTCCTCTGGGAGCCGAGCCCCAGGGTGGGGGGGGCCGGGGGGGGGTGCGGGAGGAGGAGGCGGGGACACGCTGGCGACGGGTCTCGCGTTGAGGAGGATGTCGGTGTTGGACTCGCTGGGCGTCGTGGAAACGGCGTCGTCCTCCGGGGCCGGGGCCTCGCTGGACGAGGAGGAGGCGGCGTTCCCGTGGCGACCGCGGCCGACGGAGACGTCCCGGGTACTCCTGTCGTCGCGGAGATCCGTGTCCTCCTGACCGCATGCGTCGCCGTGACGACCTCCAGGAGAGGGATAGCTCCGTCTTGTGATGCCGCCACAGGAAGTAGAAGTTTGATGCGGGGGGGGGCTTTTCGCAGAGCCGCCGTTGGAGCTGATGGGGTCGTTGTTGTTCTCTTCCTCTGGGATGATTTTCCTTCTAACGTTTCTATCAACGTGGGACTGAAGGCCTGTTGAAGTGATCCCCGCTCCCTTCGAGTTCGTTCCACTCACGCTTTCCCCTGATGTTGATTCGACTGATTTATTTGAGGAAACATCGCAGAATAATCGGTCCATTGCATCTCGTTCCCTAACGAACATGCTTCCATTGTGTTTTCCGGGGGAGTGTGTAGAGTGTTTCCCGTTTGACTCGGTGCTCTTGCTGGAGCCCAGGGTGACAATGGGCGACGAGGCCCTGTCCGTGTACCTTGTCTGTTCCCCGCAGCACGAAGACCGCCCGGGATTCACAGACGGAATGGGGTTGGATAACCTGTGGCCGGTTTGAGAGAATCCTCGACTTTTGGTAACTGCCGTGCTTTGCTTCGAGTTGCTTGCCCGAGCGGACGCTGTGTGACAACTTTTGGTTTTGGTCGGTTTCTCCACAGCGGTCAAGCTGTGTGAGGCGTGATTCAGAAGATGATTCTCCACGCTTTCTTTTGCAGCCAACATGTTTATCCTCAGGTCAGACCCACTCCATTTCCTGTCCTCCGATCTGGATTTTTCCATGACCACACCGGGACATCTCTCCCCATGGGAAACACTGAGTACTTCAGAACCGATCACTGTGACTATCACGTTGACCTCATGGGGTCTGGCCCTCTCTGGAGGTGAAGACCATCGCTGGGGGATGTCTTTAACAAAAGACGTGAAGGTTGCTTCAGTCTGGATCCCGATATCAAAGGACGTATTGGTCCGGGTGGGGTCTTTAAGCTGACGCCGTGGCCCGGTGAAATCCGAAACGTTGACCTTTCTCCTTGGGCTGGGTTCCCCTGTCCTCATTCCCTGGACATCTCCCAGCAGGTCCGAGGTGCTGTGGATCAGCTGGGAGAGATGGGCGGACATGTTCTCCATGCTGGCCCAGGTGGGAGTGTCTCTAATGTCCTCTTTGGTTCTAGTGGTCGGTACGTGGGTTCTGCTCCTCTGGTGCCGCTGGTTCCTGCCGAGGTCGGGACCCGGGGCGGTCGTAGACCGGGACCCTCGAGAGCCCCCGAGGGCCTGGGACACACCACCCTCGGTCTGGGTGCCGTGGTCCTCAAACCTCCTGGGCCTTTGAGCTGGGCTCACGTCGACACCAGACTCCCGCTCCGAAGAGTAGAGCAGCATGATGTCGTCCACGCGTCCGGAGCTGTTGGCGCTCGGACAGGAAGAGCCGCTGTTCAACGAGAGGCTGGCGAGGCCGTGGTCGAGACCAGACGACTGCTGACGCGACGCGTCTGAGACGCGGTGAGGAGCGGTCCTTCCTCGCCCGCGCCAGTCCTCGCCGCTGCTGAGCGTGCTGGAGAGACCCTTGTGGTTGGCGAAGGTGCTCAGGTGGGAGTGGAAGGGAGAGTTCTGCCTGTTTAAGCCGTTGTCGACGCTACAACATCTCGTCATGCGCTTCTCAGCGCTGTTCAACAGTGGAGATTTGGAGGACAGGTCGACTGCGCTGCCAAACACCGGGGTCTTGTAACACTGATGGCGCGAGCGGTCTTCCTGCCACTGGCGAGCGAAGGGGTTGATGTCACTGGAGGCAAAATGCATCCGAGACTCCTGCGTTGCTCCGGGGCGATGGGGTCGGCTCACTTTGACATGGGGCGTGGTTCTCTCCTTATTTGGGGTTCTCATTGGTTGAGGTGTTGAAAGATGGCCCTTGGGGCAACGCTCCCTGGCTGGTCCCGGGTATATACCTGGATCCTGAGTAGAAAGGGTCTCCACTAGGGAAATACCGTCTGACCTTATTCTAGAAGTAGCTCTATGGTCGCCTCCTGTTTGAGCGACCCTCGACTGACTAGACTTTAACTGCGTGGATTCGGGCCGACTGCGATGAGCCCCCCTGGGGGGGGGCTCATCTTCCTCGTCTGACGAGGATCGGACTGCGGAGTCCGAAGAGGAAGAGGAGTCTGGGTGAACCAGGGCATTGGACCTTCTGAATCTCTTAGGCCTCCCCTTCCTGTGCTGGGTGGCGTGGTTCCTCTGCTTGGTGGAACCATGTATGGACACGTTGCTCTTTGAAACATCTCCTCCAACAGCACACGTGTTCCCCGCCGGATTCCGTGGCAGAGAAGCGATGGCGTGACTATCGTTGTTGCTGATAGCCGATGGAACCTGGGATTCTGTAATATTTGTATTTCTCCCCATTATGTCTGTCGTGTTGTTTTGCAGACAGTTGTCAATTATGGAGCGCTCGTTCAACCACTTTGCAATTTCATGATTGTTGTTGTGATAATTCATATTCACCACGCACGTCTGAGCAGAGCTGTTTGAAAGGCTCTTATCACTTTTGGTAACGTGCCAGTTTCCAGGCATTCTCTCCGTTTTCAGTTCCCTGCTCTCATTAGCCAAATATCCAGGGATGTCTCCAGGTGACTTCACTGAGACAGGTTTGTCTACTGAGCCACTGCTGCTTTGACGGTGTGGCCCAGACAGGTGCACTCCTCCATCATAGAGCGACGTCATGGCAACAGAAACATGGCGGCCATCTGTGGAAGGATGACCTGTCTCTAACTCGGAGTTCGGTTTGCATGAATCAACATCTTCATCCGTAAGAGCTGAGGCTGAATGGTCACCGAGACACAGCATGTCAGGGAAGACGCACTGAGGTGGTGGGGTGTCGGGTTTCAAGACCGGGGTGGCCGGACACGCCTGTCGTCTGACGGATTGTTTGGGGCCAATATTGAGACGGGCAGGAGTAGGATGACATGTTTCTGCCCGTGTTACCCTGTCTCCGTCACTCAGAGCGAACGGCGGATACGTCTCCAGAGACGCTCCGGGCCCACGTCGGGAGGGAATCCTATCCTGGAACGGGAGGAGGACCGGGAGCACGCAGCTGGAAGGATCTGTCTCTGCCTTATCGGAGAGAGAAGCAACACCATTCAGTGGGATGTCTGACGTTGTCTCTGTGACGTTTGGAGCACGCTCCGTCGCTGCCGTCTCTTCGGCAGGCGGATGTATCTGGTCCTCGTTCCCCGAAGCCTGTTCTCCGTTCTGGGTGTCCGACCTCGTGTCCCGCTGAACCCCACCCTGTGGTACGGAGCGGCGTTCGGTAGAGGCGACCGCCGCTTTCATCCGATCCCTTCCTTCATCTCTCGTCGGCGTTCCTCTCCCTCCCGTCGACTCAGCAGCGCCGCGGGGGGGCCGAGCCGTGGCCCGGGTCCACTCTGAGACCGGGGTCTCCTCTGAGTGGGGGGTCTCCTCTGAGTGGGGGGTCTCCGCTGAGTGGGGGGTCTCCGCCGAGCCGTGCAGCGGCAGGGCGGTCAGGCTGTGCCTGCGGCTCGGCCCGGCGTTATCCCGGCGCATCAGAGAGGCCGATGTGAGGTGTCCTCTCACCACCTCGGCGATGCGGAGATCGATGGCGCAGCAGATGGCGTCCCAGTGACGCACCGGCTTCCTCCCATCCGGTTTACCTTTCCGGTCGACGATACCGACCGACGTTCCAAATGGCTTTTCCAAACCGGTCGTCTTATCTTTCTTTCTGTCTGCATTGATTCCTTCTGAATCTCTGATACTCCATGAGGAGCGGGTATCGTTGCTTTTAGGACCTTGATCCGGCAACGCCTTGTTCCGGTCAGTCCGGTTCCAGTCAGCCTTGTTCCGGTCAGTCCGGTTCCAGTCAGCCTTGTTCCGTGTCTGCCTGCTTGTTGGCTGAGACTCTATCCGGGCCATCACGTTAGCACGGTCCGAATCGCGGCTGGGAATGTCCTCTTCCACGTCGGGGGCTTTCTCTTCTGTGTCACCGTTGTCGCTGAAGCCATCGGACCGACCGACATCCCGCCTGCCGATTTGCGTGCAACAGAACGATTCTGGGGACCCTTCGTCGCTCCTCTTTGGGATCTTCAAGCCCCCGGCCACCGTCTCTTTGAGCTCCTTGTTCCTCTTTCTGGAGCTTTTACCAAGAGATCTAACAGGCTCAAGTTCAGAGTGGGGGGGTGCGGGCGCGAGCTGTGATTGGTCCCCTGGGATGGAGACCTCTTTGGTATCAGGATTCTCGTATGGCTTCACCCTTTTTAACTTCTCAGTTTCGTGGGTATTGACCGGTACATGACCGTTCTTGGAGAGGACATGGACTACAGGATGTGTTTGTTCATAGGACTCTGATGGATGAACGAAGGGGCAGACAACCGTCTCAGAGGAGTTGGTCGCACCGGTAATCTCCATCAGGGTCACACCCTTTAAAGCATGATCTAATTTGATTGGCTGCCGGCTTGTCAGGTTAATATGGCAAATCTCATTACTAGCAAGTGAAAGACATTCACTTCTCTCTGCAGTGGGTAATACATCTTGGCATGCATAGGTTTGAACATCTACTGTTATCTTCTGCACACTTTCGAATAGCTGATTGTGTTTTGTGAGTCTTCTGCCATCATCATCAAACCCAGTATCCCCTATTAACCTTAAAACATTCCCTGGTTCTGGAGGTGTTTCAGTGTCTGGAAAATATATGCCTGACAATTGGGCAGGAGCCTTGAGGTTCTGATCCTCCACGGTGACATGGACTCCTTCAGAGCTGCAGGACGCTGTGGAGCTAAAGCTTCTAAACTTGCTCTGAGCGTCTGAAAGTTCTAGGCTGATCAGTCTTGGGCTGCTGCTACCATTGCTGTTGACGTCCCCTGCTCGGTACAGCGCATTCTTCCGGCAGGCTGCAGGACGTTCCCCGGAGACCACGGGACTGTCGGCCGCCTCGGTGGAAGACCAGCCGTCGGTTAGGACCAGCTGAAGATCCGGTTCCCTCAGACTGCAGCTGCTCAGAGAGCGAGGGCTGCCAGTGAGGGCGGTCCGCCTGTCAGCCGGCTCTTCCTTTGGCTTTTGAACAGCGGCCTCCATCGCGGATCCGGTTTCCACTCTCGCTTTCGTGTCAAGGCAGCCATTTCGTCTCCAACATTTCGTCTCCTCTGCTGCTCTTCCCTGAGTACTTCCACCGTAGGCATGTCCCGGAACAGTGCCGATGTTAGATACCTTGATGTGCCTAAGGAGATGACGGGGGGAGTCCGTCAGTCGTGTGTGCATGGGCACCCCTGTCCTGGTCACCCCAGAGCGCAGGGTGCTGCCCTCTGGTGCCAAAGAGTCTCTGGACATCTGGCTGTCCACGCTGTCGCTCTCGCTCCCCAGAGCCTCCTCGTGTCTCAGTTGTTCCACCAGCGCGGTGGCGTACGCTGAGGACAGGGAGTCCATGGAGAGGAGGCTGTCGCAGTCCGACGACCCTCCGTCACGTTCCCCCCCTACGTCCTCCGCCCATCCGGCCAGGCCCAGCCTCTCCACCCAGGAGCTGGTCTTGTTCATCAGGGCCTCCATGCTGCGCCAGCGGCGTTGTTTCACATCCTCGGGGAACGTCTTTCGGTCAAGCTCCTCGCAGGAGACGGTGGTTTTAAGAGCGTGCTGGTTTCTGTTCGTCATGCCGGCGTCTGTCAGGCTCCGGTCTCTGCTGATCTTCCTCTGGTGAATTCTGTTAGTTCTGCCGACCGGTTTGGGGTTCCTTCGTCCATTCCCCACTGGCGGCGGCTTTCTGAACACTTTGGACAGTGCTGTCTTCAAACCCGGTCCTACAGATCGAGAGAAAACCTTCCGGATTGTTCCGAGCCCTTTATTGCCTCCTTGAGTCCTGACGTCCGCACACGCAATCTTCTGGACTTTGGGGTTTTCGACAGATGGATCCTTTTCCTTCTCATTGCTTATAGGCTGTAAGGCAGTCCTTTGAGGTGACTTCAGACTCCCTCGGGGGTTCTGATTGGTCTTGAAGGTCAGGCTCCGGTTTGTGAGGAGCGGTTTCCTCTCTGGGCATGCCTGGTAGCTGCGGGCCGGGGGGGACTCCCTGACACTTTGTTTGAGGTTTTCAGAGGAACCGTCTCTGCTCCTCACTGCCTGACTCTGTCCCGATGACGCCCCGGCGGAACAGCTCCTGGTCCTCTCTCGAGGCAGACACTCGTCCGAAAGCCACTCCCTGCCAAAGCAATCCCCGCTCCTGGAGGGATCCACCGTCAGCTCTGTGGATCTGTTCCTCTTCAGGTAGCGGCTGCAGGACGGGGAATGAAACACAAATGAAAGTTCGATCACATCTAAACACAGTCACACCGTGGTGTTTCTACCGAGCACGGCAACCCCAATCGGCCACAACTCCAGCCACGCCCTGCTCACCTGAAGACGGGGGTTTGCTGGGGGTAGAGCCGCGACAGGATGTCCCCGGAGAAGGAGTGGCGGCGAGGGTTGCGTGACGGCGGTCCCCCAGACCCCCGGGGGGAGCCCGGCTCCGGGGAGTCTCCGGGGCTCCCCGGGCCGGAGGGCAGGGCCTGCTCCAGCCTCTGCAGCTCTCGCTTGGCCTCCAGCAGGTGGCGCTTGCGGGCGATCCGCTCCAGCTGGAGGTGCAGCCTCTTGCGGCGGACGCGGCCCTCGGCGCGGCGCAGGGCGTGGTTCCTCAGCAGCTCCTCCTGCACCACCCTCTTGATCGCCCGGAGCAGCCGGGGCGGCGGGGGGGGGGTACGGGACGCCGCCGTCGTCGTCGGACCCCCGGGGGGGCGCTGGAGAGTCGCTCCAGGAGGGGGGCTGGCAGGAGGTCCGCCTGCACCCCGGACTCCTGGGTCACCCTGGGGGAGGGGGCGGCGGACTGCAGGCGCTGCGACTCCTGGAGGATCCACCGCTGGACTGTGGGCGGAGAGCGGAGGGCGTCCTGATCACCCACTGCTTTATTGATCCGCTCGTTTCCTCGTTCACAACACGGTCGATGGGAAAGCTCCTGTCCATCGTTGGTTAACGTGGACGGATACTATATCATCAAAGTTCATAATTGATCATTGATAACTGTATATAGTTTGACATGATTATCCTCAGGATAGGAAATCCAATAAATGATGTTTGATCAATGATTGTGTTGGTCAGATATATGAAACAAACAACCGCACGTTGGGTCTGAGCAGCGTGTGTCTTTAGTGTGCGTGTGTGTTGTGTGTCTGTGTGACCTTCGGCGTGCTGCTCCGTCAGCTGGGCCTGCTCCGTCTCCAGCTGCCCCTCCGCCCTCCTCTGCTCCTCCTGGATCTCCTTCCTCAGGGCCTCCACGTACCCCTGCTGCTCCTCCACCCGCTGCCTGGCGGAGGAGCCCCCGCTGGGGGAGAGGGCGGTGACCGGCCCGCCCAGAGGGTCCGCTCCTCCCGCGCTGTGGGGGGGGGGGAGAGAGAGAGGGGGAGGGGGGAGAGGGAAAGGAGAGAGAGAGAGAGAGAGAGAGAGAGAGAGAGAGAGAGAGAGAGAGAGAGAGAGAGAGAGGGGGAGAGGGAGGGAGGGAGGGGGGAGAGAATGAGAGAGAGAGACATCGAGAGAGAGGGGGAGAGAGAGAGCGAAAGCGAGAGAGAGGGAGAGAGAGAGAGAGAATGAGAGAGAGAGACGGGAGGGGGGAGAGAATGAGAGAGAGGAAGGGAGAAAGAGAAAAAAGAGAAAAAGAGAGAAAATGAAAAAGAAGGAGAGAAAGAAAGAAAGAAAGAAAGAAAGAAAGAAAGAAAGAAAGAAAGAAAGAAAGAAAGAAAGAAATGCAGATGTAGCTGACAAATGAATACAAAGCTCCTTTCAAGCCTTTGGACTCAGTAAATATTTACGAACAAAATTTTGAAATGTCGAATCACAACGAATCACAACACATCTCTCCTCACTACGCAGTGAGTGTTCATGCAGAAGTTGGCGTCAAAGGGTCTGTTGTTTGGGTTAAGTTCTGTAACTAGGCTGGTTACTTAGAAACCGCCTCATCCTGTCCGGTAAACAGCTGACAGAGGAAGTTGAAATCAACTGCAAACACGTACACATGCAAACACATGGACCAGCACGCACACACATATACAACCATGCACTCTCCCGCTCACGCACACACACACACACACACACACACACACACACACACACACACAACACACACACAACCACACTGACACACACAGACACACACAGACACACACACACACACACACACACACACACACACACCACACACACACCTCAAATAATTTGCTGATACATATAGAATACGCTAAAAATAATGTACTGTGTACAGGAAATAGAAAAGAAGTGTGTGTTTTCTCCAGGTGTGTACCTTGAACCCGATGTGAAGGGACAGAGTTCCCTGTAGCCGTCATCCCCGATGGCCTGGACACAGACACCGAATACAAACACGTTATCAGAGGAGTATTGACCTCTATCGAAACCTCACCCTAAACTAGCCTTCTATTCATGCATCCGTCATTAGAATCCAGAACTAAACTCACAACCCAAACAAATTGATTTGTTGATCATTTATAGATGAAGACACTAATGGAGAGGATATTTTATTGAGAAGCACTTTCATGTCGCTAAGAGATGCATAAATTAGACGGTAAATCTTAAGTGCTAATTAACACTCGTCATTGAATACAAAAACCTTCATTACCCCTACCATCAGCCTCCTCATCACCCCCATTATCACCCATTAACAATTCTAGCATCATCAGCATCATCATCCTCTTCATCATCACCACCATGCCTTCCCCACAAATCATTAGCCATCTTCATCATCACCGTCTCCACAACTCCCATAATCATCATCATCACTTCATCACTATCTTCATCAGAACCATCCTAACTATTATCACATCCCCCATCAGCATCACCACCAGGACCCTCATCATCATCATCCTCCTCCTCCTCGTTATCTCCCCCCCCCCCCCCCAGCCCCCTGATGACCCAGGCTCACCCTTCTCCTCTCCCTGAGGACCGCAGCCTCGGCGGGGTGGTTGAAGCGGAACCTGTGGGTGCCCAGAGTGATCACAGCGCCTGGGAACGAGAGAGACAGAGGCAGAGAGAGAGAGAGAGAGAGAGAGAGAGAGAGAGAGAGAGAGAGGGGGGGGGGGGAGGAGAGAGAGAGAGGGGGGGGAAGAGAGAGAGAGAGAGAGAGAGAGAGAGAGAGAGAGGAGGAGAGAGAGAGAGGAGAGAGAGAGAGAGAGAGAGAGAGAGGGGGGGGAAGAGAGAGAGAGAGAGAGAGAGAGAGAGAGAGAGACGAGAGAGAGAGAGAGAGAGAGAGAGAGACAGAGACAGAGACAGAGAGAGAGAGAGAGAGAGAGAGAGAGAGAGACAGAGACAGAGACAGAGACAGAGACAGATGGTAAACTTAGCATCCCAAGTTGTGCCCTCCAGTGACACAGCGTTCCTGTATCCGAGGCTTGGTTGCTAGGTGTGTTTCCATGATAACGGGGCAACTGTGGAGGCTGGGGTGGATCTTCGCCTTTATGCGGGTCTCAGTTTTTAAAATGAAAAAAATGGAAATTAATAATTTTTTTTTACGGTCGGCCTCACATTTCGTCTAAAAACAGATTATTTTGGTGATGGAAGGGCCGCAGGGGGCGGGGCTTACCCTGGGCCAACCGGCAGGGGTCGCTGACCTCCCTGTCGTTGACGAGGCAGGCGGAGCACGCCATTGGTTGGAGCGTCACCACACCCCCTTCGTTCACGATCTCACAGCTGCCATCGCCCTGCAACACTGGACACACACACACACACACACACATGCACGCACACACAACATAACACACACACAAACACATACACACACAGCATTCAAACCACACACACACACACACACACACACACACACCACACACACACACACGTGCACACGGTGAACACAACACACACAAGCAGAGCAGTCAGTTCGGAAACAGCTGTAGCAAAGCGTTCTGAAATTGATTCGGCTAGATTTGTTCAACATTTGATCTTGGAAAATCTGTAAAAGTCAAGTTGATCTCGACGTGTCAACGACAACTCTGAACCCTAAAGCTTCTGTCAGGCATAACAGACTAACACCCCTCTTAAC
>NC_082386.1:21345331-21363889 GCF_031168955.1 Gadus macrocephalus | reverse complement strand
CGATTTTCACAAGGGCACATGAGCAGCTTATCGCAGCTCTGTTTGTGTTTGGAATATGAACAAACAGTCCAGTTAATGGACTTCTTCCCCCCCGTGTCGAAGCGTCACCATTAGCATGCGGCGCGCAGCGCAGCGTGTTCGCATCATGCCGCGCGCCGGAGCGCTTTGATGCCAACGCATACTGATGACCTCATCAGTATGCGTCTGAAGGTCGCTCCTGTGATGTTAACCTCCAGTGGACTGTGAAAACGATATACCCCCCCCGTCTTAACAGGATGGATCTGGTTCAGGTCGGACGCGCCGCCCCGGTTCAGCGGGCTGTGGAGGTGGGAGGTGGACGAGGTTCTACCTATCTGGGCGTCTTCCGGGTCGGTTCGGGGGTCCGATGCGCGTCACTCCTTCCTGTGACGGAGGAACGATAACACAGCCGTCAGGATAATGACAAAGTAATCGACGACAAACAAACAAAATTGAATAGAAAGCATTGAGGCATTTTCCGACCACAACTAAATAGAGATAGCAGTCGAAATGTATGTATAATATATAAACACCTGAAAATAGTATGACGTAATCATTAATCATAATAACGCCGGGAATTGGAATGTGGGCATCGAACCCGGGATCTTTCGGCTGGGAGTCGATCACCCAAGATCCCCCCCCCCTCATATAGTCTATCATCCAAAGCACAACACGAAACCAATTTAGGTCAACAATTGCCTTTGAGGGTGTGTGTGTGTGTGTGTGCGTCCGTGCGTGCGTGCGTGCGTGCGTGCGTGCGTGCGTGTGCGTACGTGCGTGCGTGCGTGCGTGTGCGTACAGTAACATCAGCAGTGTGGGGGCGGGCTCCAGGGAACGCTCCCGAGCCAATTAAAACAAGCAGGTCGCTGCATGGAGCAGCAGCTCCGCACCGCTAACCTCCCCTCACTGATCCACTTATCGGTGCGTCGATAGAGGCGGACCTCCCCCCCGCCCCCCCCCGGCCCCCCGCCCCCCCGACTCAATGGATGAAACAGCTTTTATTTATATGAAACCCCACGGGCCCCCCGGGGGACCGCGCACACTTCCTTTAGCATTCAGGAAGTGATGCGATGGCTCGGCCTGCGGGCGTGCCTGTCATTGTCAGAATGAGGTCGGCGTCGGGGGTCCCGGGGGGACGGTGGGGGGGGGGGGGGGGTTCACCGCTAAGAGCTTCTGATCCGACCTCGCTTTAGGTACTTAAAGGAAACACAAAGGGAAAGAAAACAGTGGGAGAGGGATAAAGGAGCAGGCAGAGAAATTGCTGGAAGACGAGAAGACGGAAGAAATAGAAGATGGCAGAAATGCACTTGAGGAGGTGGCGCCTGAGGAGGTTGGTGTCTGTTTGCAGAACAAAGAGGAAGCAAGGTAGGAAGGAGAGGGAGAGAGGGAAGTAGGAAGGAGAGGGAGAGGGAGAGGCAGAGAAAGAGGAGTCATTTTTAAACTTGTTGAAACAGCTGTCAGACAGTGGGAAGGAGACATTTGGAGGAAAGGAAGATATAGTGGGTGGATTGTACAAAGGCCTGTGTTTGCGTATATGTGTTTGAGTGCGTGCGTGCACTTTTGTGTGCGTCCCTGCGCGTGCGTGCGTGCGTACATGTGTGTGTGTGTGTGTGTGCGTTCTTGCAATAGGATGAGGAGTAGGAGGAGGAGGGAGTAAGCCGGAGACAGGAAGTCAGAGAGAGATTCAGTCACTTCTTCCTCTAGGCTGTGTAATAACAACAGGTTCTTCTGCACATTGAATTGTTCGTCCACTCAACGAATAACGGCACATGGACTGGGTCTACGGCGATCTGAAGCGATGGGAGACTGAACGCTTAGCAGGAAGTTAAATAGAAGACAGGCTGTAGAACTACAATGGGCAAGTCCACATACAGACTTGTCTTATAAATATAAGACATTATCATAATGATGATATGATCCTCCTACTCATTCGCTTGTAAAGCTGGTGTCCTATTTGTGTGAGTTCTCCCATTCTAAAGTGGTAGAAGGCATTATCATCCACTATGTACCTTGAGGTTATGAAGACAACATTCCCAGTGTACCCTGATACATAAGATATAATAAAATACAGTATTATCATAATCTTTACAATCATTATCACTGAGCTGGTGGAAGACAATATTATGACAATTATTATCCTCATTATCCATGTGTACCCTGATATGGTGGGAGACATTATCACTACAATCCTCATTATCCATGTGTACCCTGAGGTGGTGGAAGACATTATCATTATCATTGTTCTGTACCCTGAGGTGGTGGATGACATTATCATTATCCTCATTATCATTATCCTAATGATCATTATCATTATCCTCATTATCATTATCATTGTTCTGTACCCTGAGGTGGTGGATGACATTATCATTATCCTCATTATCATTATCCTAATGATCATTATCATTATCATTATCATTATCATTATCCTCATTATCATTATCCTAATGATCATTATCATTATCCTCGTTCCGTACCCTGAGGTGGTGGAACAGCACCCCGGGGCTCAGGACGTCCCGGTCCAGGCTGACGAGGTGCGGCTGCAGGGCGTGGACCAGCAGGCCGGCCTGGTGGCGGTTGACGTCCAGCCCGTACTGCTCCAGCAGCACCTGCTTCTCCCTCCACCCCTCGGACCAGTCCTTCGTCAGCTGCTCCACCTGACACGGCCCAGGTCAGAGGTCAGAGGTCAGAGAGTGATTGAGTGAGTGAGTGACTGAGCGAGCGTGTGCGTTTGTTTATAAGTGTGTCTGTGTGTGTAGATGTGTGTGGGTTCATCCTCAGTATAAAATGTAAAAATATGTAATACGTCTATGGAAATATGTAAACGTGAACCTCTATAATCAACAACCTAATAAAAGCACCGCAGCTATATAAGGCTTATGTTTGGAGCTATCGATTAAAGCTGTCGAACGTGGGCACCGATACCTTTCATTCATTTATAAAAAATACAATAAATAAAAAAAGACTTCATGTTTTCACTACATACTTTTCGAACTATCCAAGTCATCCAACGGCATCATAAACCCTGGGGCCAGAGAGACTACAATAGGCCCTCTATAATTCACCGACCAACTTCTACGAACAAACTTTAATATTTAGAGGACATCTTTAAACTTAATCCAAGAGACTAGAAGGAGCTGACAGACGTCGCCATAGCAACATTGACAGGAGCGGTACCTTGAGCTCGTTCTGGAGCAGCATGTCCGATAGGTTCCCGTCCCGTTCCTCGCTCAGAGAGGGGCTGAGGTTACGCTGCTGTAGAGAGAGAGAGAGAGAGAGAGAGAGAGAGAGAGAGAGAGAGAGAGAGAGAGAGAGAGAGAGAGAGAGAGAGAGAGAGAGAGAGAGAGAGAGAGAGAGAGAGAGAGAGAGAGAGACGTCACATTGGTGTTTGCCATTGTACTACATCAGGCTGAAAAACAGTTTTTATAAAAATTTAACAAACTGACAATTTCCGACAGAGATCTATATCAAAACGTCTCAGCTCTACCAGAAATGAGCCTGATTGGACTGCAGTACTGACTCCTAAAGATATGATGCTATTGTATTAATGTCGTGGTTGTTTCCACGGCAACCTCACCATCTGGAAGCTAAGCAGCATGCTCTTCAGACGGTCCACCTCCTGCCGCAGCTCTCTGATCAGCCTGACACTGGCGTCCTGTAGGGACACAGAACACAGTGACCCTTCTGACCCCTGACCCAAGAACACAGTGACCCTTCTGACCCCAGACCCAAGAACACAGTGACCCTTCTGACCCCTGACCCAAGAACACAGTGACCCCAGAGTACACTGACCCAAGAACACAGTGACCCCAGAACACAGTGACCCTTCTGACCCCTGACCCAAGAACACAGTGACCCTTCTGACTCCTGACCCAAGAACACAGTGACCCCAGAGTACACTGACCCCAGAAGACAGTGACCCAAGAACACAGTGACCCTTCTGACCCCTGACCCAAGAACACAGTGACCCCAGAGTACACTGACCCCAGAAGACAGTGACCCAAGAACACAGTGACTAGTCTGACCCCCGACCCCTGACAACAGAGTACAGTGACCCCAGAGTACAGTGACCCGTCTGCCCCGAACCCACCTCCCAGAACACAGTGACCTCCCAGAACACACTGACCTCCCAGAACACAGTGACCTCCCAGAACACAGTGACCTCCCAGAACACACTGACCTCCCAGAACACAGTGACCTCCCAGAACACAGTGACCTCCCAGAACACACTGACCTCCCAGAACACAGTGACCTCCCAGAACACAGTGACCTCCCAGAACACAGTGACCTCCCAGAACACAGTGACCTCCCAGAACACAGTGACCTCCCAGAACACAGTGACCTCCCAGAACACAGTGACCTCCCAGAACACACTGACCTCCCAGAACACAGTGACCTCCCAGAACACAGTGACCTCCCAGAACACAGTGACCTCCCAGAACACAGTGACCTCCCAGAACACAGTGACCTCCCAGAACACAGTGACCTCCCAGAACACACTGACCTCCCAGAACACAGTGACCTCCCAGAACACAGTGACCTCCCAGAACACAGTGACCTCCCAGAACACACTGACCTCCCAGAACACACTGACCTCCCAGAACACAGTGACCTCCCAGAACACAGTGACCTCCCAGAACACAGTGACCTCCCAGAACACAGTGACCTCCCAGAACACACTGACCTCCCAGAACACAGTGACCTCCCAGAACACAGTGACCAGTGCCCAGTGGGTTCTGACCCGACCCCACCTGACCTAGTCCCTCACTCAGTCATATGCAACGTCCAGTAAAACATCTGCTGCTGAGTCAGCAATGGATAATCAAATAAATAATTGGATTTAATTACCAAGACATTATTATTGTTATTGTTATTCTACTGTACTGAAGCAGTAGAAGTTATATTACAATCAATGCAATTATATAAAGTTAATTCGTTCAATTATTACACTATCAGCTTTAATCATCACACAAACTGTATTTGTGGTCAATAAACACTAAGCTCCTACAGCAGCAGCCTTGTAGACAGGTATACACACAACCGTGTAGACAGATAAACATAAGACCTTGTGAACAAACAAACATAAAGGAGAGAGTTGAGGTTCTGTGGAGGCCGACCTCGTTAACTCGCGGTTTGTTGACGATGTTCTTGGCGTGAGCGGCGTAGCGTAGCGTGCTAAGCGTCTCGTTGTAGCTGCTTCCCGACGGCGATACGGCTGTATGATGACAAGACAAACATGCTTATGGTGCGTTCCAGGCAGCCCGTAACCCGTGTTTTCACAACCTTCTACCCGTGAAAGTGCCCTGGAACGGCAGTCAAACCCGCAACTTACTACCCGTGAACTCGTACCAGACCGATGTACTCCCAGTTACAGCTCGCAACTTAAGGTCTAAAAAGTGTCCCTGGAACGCAGGATAATGCTCCTTCTATGTTATATCATACTCTGAAGTCGGCAGTTAGAACAGCACAGAGAGAGTTTGGGTTGTCACTGTTTGGTAAATGGACGTTTACGTTACATTTGCATTCAGGGCGCTTGGCAGACGCTTTTATCCACAGCGACTGAGTACATTTGTCATAAGAAAGAGAAAAAACAATATATCGCTGTCGGTACAGTAAGGATGTTCATAGAACCAAGTGCCAAGCACCAACAATCGCTAGGTTGACGGAACATAAATGCATGCATCCATTTTCTCCATATTCATAAATAGAGGTGTTATTTAGCAAAACACATTTTGCTACACTAACAAACCTAAAGGTAAAAGTAATAAAATCAAGACGTTAATCGTGTGAAAACACAGTTTAGATGTTCTAATTGGTCTGAGCCACTGAACAGTTTGAACGCGGCTAAACTGCATGGCTGGCGTTTTCCTGTTCCCCGCGTCTGCCTTCCTGCTGCGCTTCGCCTCAGAGGAATGTAACGTAAAGGAAGCACACAGTCAGGGTAACCACCGCCAGCTGCCGTCAATCACACATCAACGCCCCCGCCCCATTAGTCTGCCACCCCTGGCCCCCCCCCCACCACCACACTAATGGTTTCCACCGCCTTGAGCAGGGAATAACGTTCTTTGCATTGCTAATCCGCATTTCTGCTGTAACTTTATTTGAACTTAAATAGGGGGTATGATCGTGTAATGGCGAGGGTGTAATGTTAGACCCCCCAGCTGCAAGGTTTTGGGCTCCGGGTCAATCAGGGACCCGATTGCCCCAGAGCCCAAAACCTTGCAGCTGGGAGTCTAACATTACACCCTCGCCATTACACCCTTGTCTGTAGACGCCCTTGATCAAGATGCCCTTACTATCACTCTTAATTCACTTGAGAAGAGTGAATATACAGAAACATGCCTCTATATCAGTTTCCTGAAACACAGCACCTTGTCCTGTAGTATCGAGTCACATCAACGGGGACACACTGGAGAACGGACTCACTGGCGATCATGATGGTCTTGGAGTTCCCTCCCAGACTGTCTTTCAGAAGCCAAGTGAGGACCGAGTCTCGGTAGGGGATGAAGCAGTGTCTTCGTCCTCCTCCTCCCCCCCTCCCAGAGTTGGAGAGGTTGAGGCTTCCCCCCAGGCTCCCCTCCCCCTCGCTGGCCATGCTGTTGATACTCTGGCAGCTGTTGGACATCTGGGAGTTCTGGGCTGTAGGGGTTTGGGTTGGGGGGGGAGGGGGGGGGCAGCATTATGTGAAGCAGGTTACCCATGCATGTCGATCTCAAACACAAACCGATCGCTAAACACAAGAAATACCAAATAACCTTTGGCCCGATCACGTCATCTCCTGGAACAATCTGCAGATTTGATTTGTGTATTCACAGAAAGGCGTGTGGTTTAGCAGGGAGGAGGTGTGTGTTTACCGAGAGCCGAGATGACGATGCCCAGGGTGACCAGAGACTTGTTGATGCTGGAGCCCTCCGTCAGTCTGTCCCTGCAGTAGTTTGGATCGGCCCGCTCGCTGGAACACGCACACCACACACACAGCAGTCTTAACCTGGTCAACTAAAACACTGAACATGTCGATCGTTGGATCTGTAAGCAAATCTCAAAAAACGTTTGTAAAATGGCTTCCACTAGGGGGCGCCTTCGTCAATCAAGTCCTGGTCTAATACTCACGGGTTTGGATACACTTTGACACCTCGCGGTTGAAACAATGTGAACAAACACAGCTCACTCACCTCCCAGCCAGGTCCACCAGGTTAATCTTGCTGACGATCTCCGAGGGCAGATTGTTCTCAAGAATAGCCTGCGGAAACGACCAAGAATTGGAACGAGTTGAACAAAACGACTGAGCTGAATTCATCAGTTAGAAAGCATTGAAAGTGATTTCTCTGGTGCAAACTGGAATCTCTCTGAAGTGCTCTTTAGTAAGGCATCCAGCTTTAATAGAAGGCAAGTCCAAGGTGCTTTTTACTTATACATAGGTAGGAGCTCTACTGATAGATAGAGCCCACATTACAGAGCTCTGATGGATAGAGCCCACATTACAGAGCTCTGATGGAGCCCACATTACAGAGCTCTGATGGATAGAGCCCACATTACAGAGCTCTTATGATAGATAGAGCTTACATTACAGAGCTCTGATGGATAGAGCCCACATTACAGAGCTCTGATGGATAGACCCCACATTACAGAGCTCTGATGGATAGAGGTCACATTACAGAGCTCTACTGATAGATAGAGCCCACATTACAGAGCTCTGATGGATAGAGCCCACATTACAGAGCTCTGATGGATAGAGCCCACATTACAGAGCTCTGATGGAGCCCACATTACAGAGCTCTACTGATAGATAGAGCCCACATTACAGAGCTCTGATGGATAGAGCCCACATTACAGAGCTCTGATAGATAGAGCCCACATTACAGAGCTCTACTGATGGATAGAGCCCACAATACAGAGCTCTAATAGATAGAGCCCATATTACAGAGCTCTACTGATGGATAGAGCCCACATTACAGAGCTCTGGTGGATAGAGCCCACATTACAGAGCTCTAGTGATGGATAGAGCCCACAGTACAGAGCTCTTCTGATAGATAGAGCCCACATTACAGAGCTCTGAGGCGCATGAGGAGAGAGACGGGGGCAGAGACCTGGGTGTACTGGATGGTGAAGATGGCGTGCGATCTGCTGCTGGCCTCGTGGTTGTGCGTTGCCGCGGTGATGCGGTTGGCCACGCCCTCCTCCAGCAGGTCCAACGCTTGCTTGTAGTTGGTGACCACGTGTTGAGAGAGGTCTGGGGGGGAGAGGGAGGACATGAAGTTAGAGGAAGAGGAGGAGCTCACGTGAGGAGGGCCAGGGAACATCAGGTAGTATTGGGTTGTTGATTAATAATCATTAAATGAACAACAATGCAACCGTTAGAACAAAGTATATAACTCAATGGTTAGACATCTGCTTTTGCATGCATATTCTAAACGCACGGTTGGAAGGGAAAAGGTTTACCAAACAAAACAGATTTAATTGAACCCCAAATGACTGATGTGATAGATGTTATATAATAAGTTTAGGCCGTAATTGCCTTGAATTAGGAGCATGTGGCTCTTTCAGAAAATAGAGGCAGGATGAAAGCTACGGAGCCATTAACGAGCAACAGAGGGGTGGAAGTCTGTCCGGTGGTCCGAGGTCAGACATGTTTCAGTGAGACGGACGTGACAAAGAAACACAACACTTAGAAAACACACATTTTTGGGGGGCTGAATCACATGAATTGATCCGTCATGCGGGTGCCTCTCTCTCTCTCTCTCTCTCTCTCTCTCTCTCTCTCTCTCTCTCTCTCTCTCTCTCTCTCTCTCTCTCTCTCTCTCTCTCTCTAACCACTAAACACAAGTACACACGCGCGGCCTGTTGACGACTCATCCAATCAGAGTCCAACATGACTCAGACATTCATGGAAGGAACTTCAAAGTAAAGCAGGCGGTCAAATATGTCTGTTTAGACAGTCGTCCATTAGGTCATGAGGAGAAGAGCGGAAGAGGTTGGAGGATGAGGAGGAGAGGACAAAGAAGAGGGAGAAGGAGGAGAGGAGAGGAGGAGATAAGGAAGAAAAGGGAGAAGGAGGAGAGGAGAGGAGGAGATGACAAAGAAAAGGGAGAAGGAGGAGAGGAGGAGATGACGAAGAAGAAGGACAAGGAGGAGGAGAGGAGGAGTGTAGAGGAGGAGATGACGAAAAGAAAAAGAGAGCAAGAGGGAGACGGAGGAGAAGAAAAAGAAAAAGAAGAAAGGGGGAGGAAAAAGTAGAGAAAGGGGGAGACGAAGAAATGGGAGAAGGGAAAGGATGAGGAGGATAGGACAAGGAGAAGGAGGAGATGAAGAGGAGTAGAAGGAAAGAGAGAGCACTGAATATGGAGACGCGATATGTGTGTATGAGTGTGCGTGCTTGTTTGTGTGTGTGTGTGTGTGTGTGTGTGTGTGTGTGTGTGTGTGTGTGTGTGTGTGTGTGTGTGTGTGTGTGTGTGTGTGTGTGTGTGTGTGTGTGTGTGCGGCAGAGCGTGCTCCTTGGAATGACGAGGAAGTGACCTCACTTCCTCTGGTTGACAGGGATATTTTTCCCATTATAAATACAATGACTGGATGTCGGTCTCTTTAAATCCAGACGAGAAATGAAAAAGAGAGAGAGAGGGAGGGGGAGAGAGGGAGAAGAATGAAAAGAAAACTAATCATGAGCGAGAAGGACCAACATCTGAGGAGGGTGTTGGGTCATCAGCAGGAGAGCCAGTTCTGGATGTTATTAAGAGTTTGGACTACGAACACGGTCTGGGGAAGAGCGAACACCACGCTGACCTACAAACCTCAATCATTACCCCAGGACACTCCAGCATTCAACTCAGAACACTCCAGCATTCAACTGAGGACCATGTATGAAGTATACTGAATATGTTTTAGGTCATTTTCTCGGTTGTCAAACCAGACACAGGTCTAGACGTTCCTTTGTCCCGGCAGGAAATGGCCTCATTAATAATTTTGTGGACGATGGCTTCTCCGTTATAAGCCAGAGTAATTGCTATCTCACTTGCAAGCTATGAGCTATTGTTTCGCAAACTAAAGACAAAGTATTTATCGACCAAAAAACTTGGCTTCTCAGCGCTGTCGTAGACGATGACATATTTCAGGCCAGTAAAGGCCACCGTAGTTTCACATCCGTTGTTTCAATCTGCAGCCTCAGTGGATTCGATCTGACACACTCTGCCTTTTATATTTGAATGTCTGGTTGTGGTCCGTTGGCTATGAATCGTTTGTTATTGTCACTGTTGGTATTGTTGTTGTTTTTACTATCATCTCGAGGTCTATGCTGCAGAACAAAATGCCTTGGGGTGGTTCTCAAAGGGGAAATAAAATAGCTAACTCAATCTTTTTTTACCCTGAGCAAGTTTCAATTCTGAAAGCTAGACAATAGAAAATCGAGAAAATTGACAATTGGTTGATTTTTTGTGTCCATGTTTACACAGCCAAATAGACCGCACATACATTATTTATATTTATTTTAATTTATTTTATCCCAGAAATGCTTTGTATCGGTGAAGGGGTTACTCAGCTGAAAGAATATCTTAGAAGGGGTACAAACTACGGTGGCCTGTATTGGCCAGAAATATCGGCCTCGCTCATGAGGAAGAGCAGTTGACATGTCACCGAAAGGTTGCTGGTTCGATCCTCCTAGCTGAGTGTTGATGTGTCCCTGAGCAAGACACCTAACCCTAACTGCTCCGGACGAGCTGGCTGTTGCCTTGCATGGCTGACTCTGCCGTCGGCGCGTCAATGTGTGCATTAACCGATGTAAGTCGCTTTGGATAAAAGCGTCCGCTAAATGCCCTAATCGTTATTGTAATTGAAGTGAAAGCATGTGAGCATGAGTAATGTGTTGTTTGTGTTCTTTATATCTCCAACAGGGGGGCCGGGCCCCTAGAGGGCCAGGGGGGGCCCCCAGAGGGCCGGGAGGGGGGTAGTGGTGGACTGATCCTCACCCTGGACGTAGGGGCCCTTCTCTGGGTGCTCTCGGACCCTCAGGGTCTCCCTCTTCTTCTGCCCCCCCAGCTTCAGAAGGTCCCGCACGCGCTCGTTGTAGATCTCCAGGAAGCTGAGAGAGGGAGGGAGGAAGAGGGAGGGAGGGGGAGGGAGGGGGGGGGAGGAAGAGGGAGGGGGGAGGGGGAGGAGGAGGAGGGAGGGAGGGGGGGAAGAGGGAGAGGGAGGGAGGGGGGAAGAGGGAGAGGGAGGGAGGGGGAGGAAGTGGGAGGGAGGGAGGGGGGGGGAGGAGGAGGGAGGGAGGGAGGGAGGGAGGGAGGGAGGGAGGGAGAAAAACTCTTTAGCTAACTAACACTCACTGCGATTATTGATGAGTTTCTTCCCAATTCAGCGACTTCCATGATTTTGTTGTATCAAGGAAGCGGTTTCTCTAAATCCATCATCCCACTACTGCCGACACGTTGAGGAACACATGCTCTCTATCCATTGGGTCCGTCCACAAAAGTTTGTTTTCGTTCAGCAAAATACGTATTCCCAAAGGAGCCGTCCAAAGGACATCATGCTGGTGTTGCACCGTCGCCGGGGAAACACCTTTCTAGGCAAAAACTGGATAGTTGCGACCCACCGACGTCGTGTGGAGATGGCCCAAGATGTCCGTCGCCACCTCAACACAAACCCATCAGCCCCAGGGCGCCCCTACCTGATGTCCACCCTGCTGGAGGCCTGTCCGTCCGGGCAGCCGTCCACCGACCTGAAGAGGCCCTGCCCGGGGGAGAGACACAAGGGGGGCTCGGTGACGCTACGGGTGGACGCTGCGGTACCTCGGTTCAATGCCGCGATGATGTCACTGATCAACTCTTCAACGTGAGGCGAGTTGCGGCCGCGAGCGGACTTACCTCACAGATCCGGGGGGTCAGGCCAATGGAGTCCTGGCCGAAGGAAGATAAATCAGAATGTTGGTAACTTTATTGAAACAGTGTGTCCAGAAAAGCATTACGAATACAATTGTGATGCAACAGTGACATGAAAGTACTGCCAAAAACAATGACATTATTATATTAATGATTTCTGATCCACTCTTCAAGCATTACTAAACGGTTTTATTGGTTTTTATCAACACTAGAATCAATACAGCGCTTTCTCTGTATCATTGAGTGCCAAAGACATTCAGGGTCTGTGTAGAAATTAAAAGCGAGAAAATGGGGTAGAAAAGTGTAAATCGTTAGCCTCAAAGCATAATTGCCAAAGTCACATTTTGACCAAATTGTGACGTCTAACCTAACTCTACTCCCTCTCTACTCCGCTGCTGATTCACTCTGCCTCATTGGCTGAATCCTCGGCCAATCAGAGTTCTTTTTACACTCCTTAATCACTATCTGCCGAAGACATCTATTTGACTTTGGCATTTTTAGTCTAAATACAAGATGAACCTTAAAATATGACTTTGGCAATTATGCTATGAGGCTAATGAGCTGAAACAGGGCTCTGATAGCGTGGTGGTGAGCCTGTTGGACTCCCAGCTGGAGGTATCTGGATCCCCTTTAGGTTAACCAGAGTCCCCTGGACCGGTGTGGGGTAAGGCCTGTAGTGGGACCCATTGGGGTGATGGTGGGCAGGACGGGGGGCTCACCTGGGAGCCCATCATGGTGTAGGTCTTCCCGGAGCCCGTCTGACCGTAAGCAAACAGACACACGTTGTAGCCCTCCGAGGCCCCCGCCAGCACAGACACACCCAGGTCCTGGAACACCTGGGGCAGGACACGCACACACACGCACACAGACACACACACACACACACACACACACACCCACACCCACACACACACCCAGAGACACACACACACACACACACACAGACACACACACACACACGCACACACACACACACACACACACACACACACACACACACACACACACACACACACACCCAGAGACACACACACACACACACACACACACACACACACACACACACGCACACGCACACGCACACACACACACAGTACAATCATTAATCACTTAGTATCCCCAGAGGATGAGCTGAGGTGCACAAAATGAATTTGCAGAACACACACACACACACACACAAACAGACACACACTACCCACACACTACACACACACCACATGCATGAATCAGTCACCAAAGCAAACACATTTGTGTGATGGATTAGCAGGGGGTCAGAGAGAGAGTGTGAGAGTGTGTGTTTGTGTGTGTCTGTGTCTCGTTTTAAAATATGTTTATTGATAAAGGACACTGAAATATCACTGAATCAGAGAAAGGTATTGTACACCACATACACAAACAACGTAGACTCCGGTTCTCACTGGGAACACCATCAACCCTCAAAACGACAAACCCTGTCCACTCCCAGGCCCAAGAACCCCCCCTCCCCAGCCCGTCCCGGGATGATGAGGACCACCAGGCAGACCCTCAGCCCCTGACGGGGTCAACAGGAACACCTAGCAGCATTCTGCCTCTGGGTTTGGCTCGTGCCAGCGGACAGACTCTGTGTGTACGTCTGGGCATGAGTTTGGTTGTGTGTGTGTGCGCGCGTGTGCATGTGTTTGTGCATGTGTGTGTGCAGTAATGTGGTTGTTCTTGTGCATGAAGGGTGTGTGTGTGTGTGTGTGTTGTGCATGTGTACATGTGTTAACATCTTAAACTATTAGATTCATCTGAAGGCTTGTGTAACAGTCTGCGTTGACATCGTCGGGGGGGGAGAGATGGGGGGGAGTTCACACAGAAAGGCTCAGAGCTAAGACACACAATAGTTCCACAACCATTTGTCATCAATACACAATCCTACCACTGTGGCGGACATTGTACACAGTAATGCATACGTCAGCAGTATCGTCAACTCCACATTAAAGGTTTATCTGCCAACACACACACGTGAAGCTGCACTCTCTTGTACAGGAAGGTAACCGAGTGGAATACATACCACTGGTTCGGACCAATCAGGCGACCATAACATTCCCCGTAGCATCTGTTGTGTGACCAAGCGATCAGACACCACTGTGTTCCTCCTGAGCTACGTAGCCCAGCCTCCAGTGAAACCCGCTGCTGTCCCGGGACGTGACCTTATAAACCCGCCCGGGACACACTGGGGTCCGGCTCCCTCTGTAGACCCAGAGTCCGGGAGACCGCTGCGTCACGTGACCTTTGACCTCTGTGACGTTCAACCGTCCAGCAGCAACACCTGTCCGTCTTATAGGACAACGTCGAACAATATCCAAAGAACAAACACTGAATATGTGGGAAGGTCGGACCAACGATAGAAGCTAGGGTAGGCCATTTATTTAAGAAGCAGGCTGTTGCAGGTCCGTCATAGGCCTCGTCCATCATTTCATTCGGCCTTAATGAAATGAGAGGAGGGCCCACCTGTAGGCCTAGCTACCTGTAGGTCTATCTATCTCTGTAGCTTCACCACATAGGCCTACCTGAAGCGTGATCAAATTAGAGCGATCCCAGCATGATGTCCTGCTGTCACATGGTACGTGGATACGAGATGACTGATGGCTGTCACTCAATCAGTTTGCCCAGATTGAACAGAATTGAGCTCATCTGTGATACGACTCTTGAGGATTCTAAAGAATTGTTTGACGAGGCCATCACAGACAAACCACGGCACCTTGCAACCTAGTTGTGTCATATCGTTAGCCTCATAGCATAATGGCCAAATTCATATTTAGGCCAAATGATCTCGAACCTAACTCTACTCTCCTGACGCTGCTGTTTCACTGCGCCTCATTGGCTATATCCTAGGCCAATCAGAGTGTTTTTTACATTCCATAATCACTTCTGCCTTAGTCAGCTATTTGACCTTAAAATATGACTTAGGAAACGATGCTGAGGCTGACGATATCAAGGCCCCGGCAGCACAGTGAAAGGGTTCCCCCACAAAGAGCTTTATCCTCATCCCACCACTCAAAGCAGGCCCTCCTGCACCACAGTGAGCCACGCCAGCCGTGTTAAACACCGACCCTCTTCAGCACCACGGGGGGCCGCAGGGGCTCTACCGCAACCCAGCACAAAGAGCAGGAACCTGGGGTCCGTCGCTCAGCCGTTACAAGACCCCCGTCCACCACACACACACACACACACACACACACACACACACACACACACACACACACACACACACACACACACACACACACACACACACACACACACACACATAAAAAGGCACACAGAAGCACACACACACACACACACACACACACACACACACACACACACACACACACACACACACACACACACACACACACACACACACACACACACACACACACACAAAAAGGCACACAGAAGCACACACACACTCGTGCCACACACACACACACACACACACACACACATAAACAGGCACAAACAAGCACACACACACACACACACACAGACACACACACACACACGCACGTGCACACACACATACACACACACACAGACACACAAACCTGCACACACAGACACACTCTCGTTCTCTCCATCTCCGTCTCTCTCTAAATGGTCTTTTCCTTGGATGTCTGCTTTTGAAATACTTTGAATGAACCTTGGCAGAACTAAAGCACACTTACAAGTACCCCCCCCACCCCCCACACACAGTACAGACCCTCTAGTCTGACCCTCCTGAACAGCATCAGGCCTGGGAGGACTGAAGGCAGGGTGTTTGGGTGAACCGGGCCTCACGGGACCGGCCCACAGTGAAACACGGACTGGATTAAGGAGAACAACTTCTATTGTTGTTCCATTAACGTCACGTCAAATTAAAGCCATTCACCCTGATCGGTGACACGTGTGGGATCCCGCCTCAAGCGCACACACACACACGCACACGCACACCGCACACACACACACACACACACACACACACACACACACACACACACACACACACACACACACACAAATTCAACCTGCTTCACAGGAACAAGAACAAAACACAATAAGGGGTATTCAGAGTATTTGGGGTAAAACGAGATCACATTCAGGTGGTTCATTGCTCTCCAACCTTGTAGCTTATTAATGTCTGTGGAGTTAGCGGGATCCATGTCAGGGCAGCAGGATAACGGCCCCTCCCAGACCAAAGCTGCTGGGTTTGATGCCCTGTGTTCACAGTCTAGCTGTGGGCGTCGTAGAGGGGGATGGCCTCCCCTTACCCCGCCCTGCGCCTCTTGTTTATGAGTCCATGGATCGCACTCTGCTGTAAAGCTCTTTGGATCGCTTGGTAGTGATTCTTGAGAACAGAGGCAGGGGAATTTCAAATCTCCCAGAGAAGGTTATGGCCTCTCTTATTGTTTTTCACTTCTGCTGCCTTGTTCCCTCAAAGGCTAATTCAATAAACCGATGTTGACGGTGTAATATTTTCTTTCACAGGGATATTGTTTGGTGCTTATCTTCAAGGATACTTGAAATATATATCTGAGAGCGTGAGAGAGAGAGAGAGAGAGAGAGAGAGAGAGAGAGAGAGAGGAGAGAGAGAGAGAGAGAGGAGAGAGATGAGAGAGAGAGAGAGAGAGAGAGAGGAGAGAGAGAGAGGAGAGCGAGAGAGAGAGAGAGAGAGAGAGAGAGAGACCAGAGTATAAAGTGTAAGTTTGTGTTTCACCATCCCTTTCTACAATAGTATTCTGGTGCTATATTTATATTATTACCAAAAACACAATACTATAACACAAATAACTCCAACATACCCCACCTGGACAAACAGAGCCTTTCTTTAGTAAGAGAACACACACAGGGCTGAACAGAATGGGGCAGAATATAGATTACACTGTTGGCAAGGAAGCCAAGGTCAGAGGCAACAGGCCCGAACGTGGACGGAACAGGAAGGAACGTCAGATTCAGACGTCTAAACATGGGCAGTATCGCTGCTGTGGAGTGGAGGTTAGCGGTAGACATGCAGTGGTTGCATCAACTTGCATGGCGATAAGATATATATGTTTAAAGAGAAGTACAACGTAGTCATGATACGGTTGGCTCAACCAGTGTTTTACTGCCTAGAAATGAACAGCATTCAATAGATGTGTTACTGCAATCTCCAATCAGAAAGGCCGTGTAATGGGATGATATAATATTTATGCGACAAAAATAATCAGCTTTGCATGTCATATCTATTCCTGGTTCTAATCGTCAATCCCTCACACTCTTGATAATGTGCTATCCACTCCCACTAGGTCTGTTGGCAAATCAAAGGCTGTAAGGTTTGGGTCATTTTAGTTGGTCTATCTATTAGAGTCTCAGATCTATCCACGGTGACTTACAGTCAGTTCAGATACTTGCCATTCGAGAACAGGTAGGGATTGGGCATCTAGCATTGTGGACGTTGGAGATCGAACCGGGTCTCTGACTACTGGGAGGCTGAAGGGGAACAGAGTCAGTATTCAGACCGACACAGAAAGCGCCAGCCGCAGTCGCGCTATGGGGGGATTATTTGTTTATCAACACGGCGGATGCGCGATCAAAATGATCGCAAAAAGAAAAAAAAAAATACCGGTTGCCATGGTTATCTCCGTGCGGTTAATTTGCAGTTGTGGTGTTAATTAGGATGTTGTCAGCTTACTGTTACATTAAACTGTAATCAGTAAAAGCGGTTATATGCTATAGACCGTAGAGAGTATCTGTGGTATAAAGGCTGGGACAAATTTCGAATTATAAATATGTAAACTTTATGTTGAAAGTATAGACCGTCGCGATTCCTATTGATACAATGGCGCTGTGATTTTCTTCTTCTTTTTTTTTACGGTTTTCGTTTACTTATTTTTCCTAAACGGTTATGATTTACTAACCGGTTACACGTGTACCCGTGCACACCCCTATTGTACACATTACTGCCCTGATATTTAACAGAAACATTAGCCACAAACTTCAGCCCCAAACATTAGCCGCACAGAATGAAGTTGTGCCGAGCCAGATAACTCAACCTTCCATCCCAGATGTTGCTCGGGCCGCTGGGGTGCAGGGCTGGACCCCAGCGGCCCGAGGGGGAATGACGTACGCCTGATGAACCAGAGAACAGCCCAGACGGGACAGAGATCCCGCCGGTGATAAAGTGTGTTTGGAAAACACGAGAGAACCTTTTACAACGGAAGGAGGGCCGGAAGGTCAAGACAAGAAGGAAAGAAAGAGACGAGAACAAGGTGAGGACAAGAGGAGGGATAAAAGGGAGATAGAAACACAAGAAGGTGGTGACAACAGTGACAGTAAAACTACCTAGCGGTGAGGAAAGAGAGTGAAGATAGAGGGAACATGAACCTCGACGGATAGGGGGACAGTGGTACAGAAACGCAAATCACAGAGGAAGAGATGAAAGAACGAGAGGGGAAAGAATGAGGAAGGCTGGGGAAAAAGGGAAGAGTGAAGAAGAAAGAAAGAAAGAGAGAGAGAGAGAGAGAGAGAGAGAGAGAGAGAGAGAGAGAGAGCCAGAGAGAGAGAGAGAGAGAGAGAGAGAGAGAGAGAGAGAGTTATGTCTGCATGGAGTCAGTAATGAATTCAGTCTATTCATTATTGGCTGTGGAAAATAGATCACTTGCTGGTGGTCTGATCTTATTCAGGCTTTTTAAACGGTGTGTGTGTGTGTGTG
>NC_082386.1:21335616-21345231 GCF_031168955.1 Gadus macrocephalus | reverse complement strand
AAACCGTTCTGATCCCGGTAGTTAAAAGCCGAGTCGCTGCTTGTGAGGCCCGAGGTTCCGGAGAGAGACCCGCGACCGACTCATGTGGGCGCCCTCGACGGAGCAGGAAGTGGATCCCTTTAAACGCTCCCGGAAACCACCGCACCACACTGCGCGTTAAACCCTTTATATCAGGGAGGGGACCCGGTTTGTAAAGGAAAGAGTTTAAAGGGACACGTATGGACTTGTGGGGTGAAAAACGCACGCACGCACGCACGCATGCACGCACGCACGCACGCACGCATGCACGCACACAAAGAACACGCACGCGCACAAAGAACACGCACGCGCACACAGGAGGGAAACACACAAAGAACACGCACACAGGAGGGTAAACCATCAAAGCACACACACAAAATACTAATAATATATACACAGAAGTGAAAATTGACATATACGGCATTCATACAAGAAACCCACACACTCTCTCACAGGGTGGGGTAGAGGATACTAAGGGGGGTTCAGAACTGTGGGTTCAGAACCCTCTCTGCCCCATGGGTCTAGACAGGAAGTAGATGGCAAGTCTCTCTCTCTCTCTCTCTCTCTCTCTCTCTCTCTCTCTCTCTCTCTCTCTCTCTCTCTCTCTCTCTCTCTCTCTCTCTCTCTCTCTCTCTCTCTCTCTCTCTCTCTCTCTCTCTCTCTCTCAGCATAAAACCCACAGCTTCTCCGCTGGCGAGACATGGTACTGTTTGACAATGACCACAGGACATATCCTTTACCAAGACCTAGAAACTCTACAAATATATATATATATATATATGTATACACATATGAATCAAGTCTCACTTCATTTTTAGAACGCTGTTTTCAAAGAGACACAGAGAATGCTACAGAATCAGGGTAGGCCTCTCTTCTACTTCACTATGTGCTCATTGTCGATAACTCCTCTCTTTCTGTGACGCTGGACGGTTCAAAGCCTGACGTACGGCCGGCCCCTAACCCTAACCCCACCAGAATCGGAGGTTGAAGCAAAACTAAAACGTCCCGATGGCGTGTTCCTCTGCCAGGCCTGACTGTGCCCATTGTGGTCCCGGGGTCAGAAGAGGAATGTTCAGACCACCAGGCCGCTCCAGACCAGACAACTCAGACGGGGACTGCAGCGACAAAATGCCAAACGCCCAGAACCAACCGGAGAACCGACACAATGAGAGAGGAATGAAAAGCCCAGTGAGAGGCTGGCCGGGGCAGAGTTCTGTGTGTGGGACGCCGTGACAGCGCCATCTTTGAGAAGGACTGACAAAGACATCTTCTGACGTGCTTGGAGGCTGTGGGGAGGAGGGGGGAAAGATGGGGAAGAGAGAGGGGAGGGGGAATCCCCTGCTAACACACGGATGAGGGCTAGCACCCAGTCATCGCTATTCTGATGTTCGGGTTAATGTATCGACCAGCCCCCCCCCCCCCCCCCCCTACGAACCCATCTCATGAAGAGATGTCAGAGGGTTCTCCGGTTCAAAGTCATAACAGCGTAATCCTGATAAGACTGAAAATGACCAGAAGTACAAAGGAGATTTGTAAATGTCTGTTAGTATCTCCAAGTTGTCTTTCTGTGTTTGTTGATACATTTAGGAGTCCCCCATCTCCTAATTTGATTTTAATTGATCTGACCCCATCTGAGATGGCATCGTTAAGCTCCAATCAGAGCCACGCGGAGAGATGGAATCAGCAGCAGGGTCATGTAACGGGAGCTGACTGAGGACGCCAGATTGGAGCACAAGGCTTTGTGGGTAACAGATGGAGGTGATATCCAATACCCATATGGTAACAAATAGCAACATTATCCACACACGAGGCTCTTGCTGTGATTGGTCTTCGTGGTCAACAGCCTCCGGACACTCCCACATTTCACGTCCTTTCCTGGGTACAGAGGCAGTGATTGGACGGTCTCACCTCCTAGATCGGGTTCCACTTCCTGGGTCAGCGCACCCAGGTGGTTCCTCGCGTGGAAATTGTATTAACCGTGACACATGGACCCGGCCCCCCGTCGACGCCAGTCCCACTTATCTGCTATCTGATTCGCTCCTGGTCACCTCACCATCTGTCCATCACTGGCGTCTATATCCATCCACCCGTCTGTCTACCTGTCTATCCCCCCCCCCCCCATGTATCCATCACCCTACCCCCCCCATCACCCCATCCACTCACCCCCATTCAGCCATCCACCCCATCCACCTCGCCATCCACCTCGCCACATTTCCCGCCCTGGGGTCAATTAAGAACTATGGTATCTCATCCATCCACCGATCCAACCGATCCAACCGATCCAACCGATCCAACCGATCCATCCAACCTTTCAAAAAAACACTCGTTGACTAACACATGGGGCGGCGTGGGGCTCAGGAGGTAGAGCGGGTTGGCTGGTAACAGGTAGGTTGCGAGTTCAATCCCAGAGGCGTCCCTGAGCAAGACGCCTCCCCCTGACTGCTCCCGACGAGCTGGCTGTCGCCTTGCATGGCTGACTCCGCCGTCGGTGTGTCAATGTGTGCATGAATGGGTGAATGTATTAATGCAGTCCTTTTACCGTCAAACACTCCATCGTATGCAGGTGGTGCATTAATGGCCAGCCACCAGTGTTCCCAGTAGGACCTTACCTCCTCCTGCGATGCGTACTGGGGGTCCTCTGCGTCCACCGACCAGTAGCAGTAGTCGAAGCCGAACTCCAGCAGCTTCTCCCGGGAGTCGACCGCGCCCTCGGACCGGCCGTCCAGCTGGGCGTCCACACGGAGACACAGTCGGTACAAAGAAGTACAAGCGGTTTTGAAAATCTGCCTCTTCTGACATCACAAGTGGGCGTGTCCACCTAGATCTGTGCTGGATAGATCGGTCTACCAGCCTACCGTACCAAGCGTTGCTCATCTATCCGTCATACATCTAGGTGGAAACGCCTACATTTTCAGAACGGCCTGTAACGGCTAATCACACTCACACCTGGTGGTACAACATGTCTCCTTTAGGGTTCCTGGTGACCAAACGCTGATAAAGGGAGCGTATGCAGACTTGAGTTTGGATGTTATCGTTTGACGCTATCAAAGACAAAGATGTAGCTCTAATGAACAACATGGTGACGGGAAGTTAAAGGCACGGCTGGTAGAAACGCAGGACAGACTGTTGATCTTTGTGCCGAATCGCTGCTGTTCCCCAGAGGTCCGGAGCCGATTGGTCGGTGTTCATCCGCAAGGACGAGCAGCTCCCTGTCGTGTTTTAATCAGTGCTATCTCTCCGAGCTGTGTGTCCTGAACCATGGGGCCCAGGGGCCCACGGCCACGATAGGACAGGTTCAGGCAGAGCAGACCGCATCAGCTCCATGACCACTCAGCAACACTTCTGAATCACTGATCCGTCCGAGCGTCGCTGGTGGAAAGACCTGGTCCGACGGGGCTGTTCCCCGGGCTGAGAGGTGCTACGGCTATTTGGCTAATCAGGCCAATAGCATGCAGTGTTTTAAAACGGTAAACAGAGAGATACATGGGCCTGTTCAATCCATTTATTGTCTTCGGGTCAGTCCCTTTAAGAGGTCAGGTAAATATGGCTTGGACATCTTCGTGATGCAGGATGTGGGCGATACGTTGAGAGGACTCAAGAGAGTCGCAGTACTGTAAACTCCTAAACCAACGTAGATACGCCGTGACCTAGGCTGACTGCTTTGTTTTGTTTTGTCCCACATGAGAAACGCTGGGATCATTTCAAACACAACTATGTCTCCCAGTAATGAGAAATCATTTCACAGTGAATAATAACTCAACAATGGCAAAGGTTCGAGCTAGGACTCGAACAACGGAATCCCATCTGGGTTTTGCTCTCTCTAAAACCATTTTGTTTTTCTCTCGCTCTCTCTCTCCCTCCCTACAAAATATCGTTCCACTTTAGGTTAATAAATAGTGAGGTGTGTGGGGTGGGGAAGGGGGCTGGGGGGGTTCAGGAGAGCTGGACCCCGTCACCTCGGAGACAGCAGGAGGCCATATGGGGGTCTGTCACATCGTCTGTGACCCACTTCCTGTGAACTCCTTTTCTTTCCATTCCACAGAGTTGAAAAAAAAGCTCCCAAACATAAACAGAGGGAAGATAAATCCAGAACTCTCCGTTTCAGAACTGTTTTCACAGGGCGACCTTGTGAGATGTTTTAAAACTGCTGTTTTGTGGGCTATTCTTGGCTTAACATAGAGCAGAACTACTGTAGACTTAGACCGGGATATAACTCTTTGGTTCATAATGTAATCTACTAGAAGGGTTATTCTTCACCAAAACAATAACAGTGACGGTATCCAATGATATCTTATTTTTAAATATTCAAATCCTGGGAAATTAATTTCCCGTTGCAGCTCAATTTTCCCCGAAAGAAAATGTGCTACTCAGCATTACGGTACACTATGAAACGTGGTTTCAGAGCCAATCTGACATAGCCCAGGGAGTTCAGAGGGCAGTGTTTACCGCGTATGAAAGAAGAGCATCTCTTACGACTACTATTTGTGTGTATATGGAGATCAACAAAATAATGTTCCAGCAATAAGAGGAGGCTTTTAAGGAGCTTTGTGTACAGTAGGACAGTAATTTCGTACTTTACTCGACAGTTTACTCGACAACAGCCAAGCCTTAAGGGAGCTCTCCCCCGCCTTCCAAAGGACTTATGCCGCTTTTCCACCGCACATGTAGCTCGACTCGACACGACTCGACACGACACGACTCGACACGGTAGCAGCACGGGTGCTTTTCCACCGCAAATAGTACCTCCTGGACGTGGGCGGGGTCGGCTGCGCGAAAGGGCCGTGACGTATTTGTGTACGCGACGCAAACAACACATACGCAACCCACACATGGACAGAACCCACATAACAACAATGGAGGACATCGATCGCATTACTATTATTAGCTGGCATGTTGAAGAAGTTGGAGAAGTGGAACATGTTGGCTGCGGCGCTGCTATGGATGTTACCAGCATGGTTGCCATGTCGCTCTCGTGACTTCGTCACACTCTCTGGCCAATCAGTCGCCGGCCGTCTGCCGACGTCACCTTTTAGCATCGGCTCAGCTCGCTTGGAACCTAGAGCGAGTAGGTACTAGAAAAAGCAGCCACTTCAGGTACCAGATACCATGGTACCGCGGTGGAAACGCAAACAATGCGAGCTGAGTCGAGTCGTGTCGAGCTGGTACCATGCAGTGGAAAAGCGGCATTAGAGTGAGGGCTGTTATCTGAACGGTGCAGTGAAGCCCATTGGGACCGCAGTGGTGTTTAAGGGCTCTACAAATAAAGTGTAGTTGATCCCTCAGTCCTCCAGATTGTGTGTGCGTTTGTGCGCCCTAAACGCAGGACCAACAACAAAGGAACACAACAGGAAGGACATGACGATACTTGGCCGTAAACTTCCTGTTGCTATAAATGACATCGACAGCGGCCAGAGTTGAATGAGACCCACACTTATGGCAAAACACACGCACGCACGCACGCACACACACACACACACACACACACACACACACACACACACACACACACACACACACACACACACACACACACACACACACACACACAGTGAGTCATATAAGGCAAGGCAACTTTATTTATATAGCACTTTTCATACACAAAGTGATTCACGTAGAAACATTCTCACACAATAAAATAAATAATAACAAGCAAAACAATTGTTTCAGAGACACATTACTCTGCATATACACTACTGTTTCGCAGCAGAAATACAGATATAAATACTGAACAGAGAACTCACCTTCCCATTCCGAACCCTGATGTGTTTATCCTCCACTTGCACAGCCAGCCGACCTCCGTCCAGAGTCTCTCTGTGGAGAACGAGATCAATATATATGAAATATCAATGTGATTGGACCTTCAGTTGGTCGGCGTGGCACTAGGAAGGCCCGGGTTTAGGGGTGCAACCCCCAAGGAGGTAGTGGATCCCCTAACCCCGGGTTAAGGCCAGGTTTGGGGGTCACCAGTGGGTGTGTTTCCCACTGGGAATCAAACCCACAACCCACTGCCGTTCAAAGAAATGGGAAAAAAACATCCACCAAAATTGTATTAATTAATGAGGCTAGATGGTAGCACAGGAAGACACAACATCATATAAAATAATACGTTTTACGCATAAATACAGTAAATTTGTGTTCATCAATTAGGATTTCTCTCTTTCAATAGTTCATTGACAGATACCAAAGTTATTCCAGGACATGTCCCATCTTGGGCATAGGTGCAACCGTTTCTCCTCTCAGATCCTGCAGAGACTTACGATGTGACTTATTTAACCTCTGAAGGTATGAAGTGTTTGGTCTGGAATCACGGCCCTCGTCCCTAAACACTTGTGGTTTTAGTGATCATCATTTTTGAGCAGTGATTCTGAACTGTTGGCGCTTTTGGGACACACAGCATAAGCCAAAGAATCATCTTTCGAGAAGAAGCCCATGAATGAACTCATGTTTCAATGGCGTACCATTTCATTGAGTTTAGCCCAATGGATGCAAGCCTTTTGTACTCCCTTGTTTCTAACGGTACTTGTTTGATTACGGAAATATTATGAAATACTTTTGGGTGGGTTCTCCTAAGTATGACACTGCACTATGGACGGAGAACATTGGTGGGTTCTCCTAAGTATGACACTGCACTATGGACGGAGAACGTTGGAGGGTTCTCCTAAGTATGACACTGCACTATGGAGAACGTTGGTGGGTTCTCCTAAGTATGACACTGCACTATGGAGAACGTTGGTGGGTTCTCCTAAGTATGACACTGCACTATGGACGGAGAACGTTGGTGGGTTCTCCTAAGTATGACACTGCACTATGGAGAACGTTGGTGGGTTCTCCTAAGTATGACACTGCACTATGGAGAACGTTGGTGGGTTCTCCTAAGTATGACACTGCACTATGGAGAACGTTGGTGGGTTCTCCTAAGTATGACACTGCACTATGGACGGAGAACGTTGGTGGGTTCTCCTAAGTATGACACTGCACTATGGAGAACGTTGGTGGGTTATCCTAAGTATGACACTGCACTATGGATGGAGAACGTTGGTGGGTTCTCCTAAGTATGACACTGCACTATGGACGGAGAACGTTGGTGTGTTCTCCTAAGTATTTGCATTTTTTTCAGGTGGTCACTTAATGACGTGAGTCTGGAGCCGTTAAAACCGCCGTCCTGTAGAGTACATCAAATCTGATTTAGACTGGTGGAAACTAAACACCAGAGTCACATGCCATTGCGTGTGTGTGTGTGTGTGTGTGTGTGTGTCTGTGTGTGTGTGTGTGTGTGTGTGTGTGTTCTGTGGAATCGGAGTAACAGGAGTTTGGATTGTCCGTTAACCAGTCAAGATTCAAATGAAAACAACTTCACGCATTCTCTGAGTCTGGCTCTCCCCATGCCATTGGTCGGCTTCCAGAATACAACTCTAGAATCTGTGTGCGTGTGAGTTTGTTTGTGTGTGTGTGTGTGTGTGTGTTTCAATGATAGTGTGCATAAGCAATCTGTAATGCATGTGTGCCTACACACATACGACATAATAGATACTTTGTGTGTATGTGTGTGTATGACATGTTTGTGCCTGTGTGTGTGTGTGTGTGTGTGTGTGTGTGTGTGTGTGTGTGTGTGTGTGTGTGTGTGTGTGTGTGTGTGTGTGTGTGTGTGTGTGTGTGTGTGTGTGTGTGTGTGTGTGTCAAACAGCTGTGGGACTGTGAAGCTGAAACGGGCCTGATGCAAGACAGAGAAAGAGGCGACAGTGTGAAACAGAGAGTTTTAGTTAGTTTGAGGAAACTTTCCCTTCTCTCTATGTGCAACGCCGCACATATTTGTAGTGTTCAGTTATTATTATAAATAAATAAACTTTATTGACGTAGGCTCAATGATGGCACCCAAGCGGTCACTCGGGCGTATAGATTTGCAAGACAGTGAATATTGGGCCCAACTGGCTTTTATTATGCAAAACACCAGGAAGACGAGTTGAATGAAGCATTGTCTGACCCTCGTCGGTTTCAAAATGTCTTTCTTTTTTGACAGTAGGCTGGGGTGTAGGCAGAGTCCATCAGAAATCAAAATCGGTCCATTGAAATACATTCATTTAACCAGCTGGCCTGGACTGATTTGGGTTTAAGGTGTCGGGGTGTTCTTGTGCTTTTGTCGGTTTCGGTAACTTTTACGATCTTACTTTACTACGCTGCTTTAGAACATGTTTTTTTAACAGCACTGTAAAAAGTCAGGCTTTTTCTTTTCCAACAATGTTTTTTCCTCTCGTCATACAACAGCAGGTCGACAAGAGAAAGGATCGACAACGAACAACTGCTCTGGTATTCTCGTATTACCAAATAAATGCCCATGATGCGAGCATTACACTGTGGCACCAGAGTCTGGGTGGTACGCGTTGATCCAAACCAAACGCGTCGCACATGGCGATATGTTATATCATCATCATGCTATCATGACGTTATGTTTACGCTTCAAGCGTCAGCGGAATAGAAAGTTTACAGTAACAAAAAATAAATAAACGTCCCTTCTCTTCTCTATCTATCCAGTCACTTCATGTGCTGCACAGTTCGCAGCCCAGCCAAACCTAAAGTTGTCCACTTTGAACCCACTGTCAGGATCCCAGAGAGGAGAACGGTCCCGCGCCCAGCGCCACGGCCAGCGGACCCGGAGGGAGAAGAGAGTTCCAGCCGTGCTGGGCAGTTCTTAAGAAGTGGAACACCTACTTTGCAGTGAGCGGTCGGACCCGGACGGCCACCTTCACGTTGGCCATGGCGTCCTCCGACCAGGGCGTGTGATGATCCCGGCTCTGGTAACTATCCATGTGGACGCATGATTGTGTTTTTAACTTCACGCCTTTCCATTAAAACGAGGTCCAAAACGGGGAATCACCCGTTCACGTCATTTCTCACAGCCCGCTGAGGGCGCGACTCCACGACGCTCAGCTGCCGCTCTGCCGCGCAGCGCGATGCGCAGAAGGTCGCGCAGGGGTGGAGGTCTCCTCCTCCTCCTCCTCTTCCTCATGGTGGAGATCTCTCCACCATGAGGAAGGATGCTTGCTGAATCCTATGATCTGATCCTAAAACCCATCTAAAGTGGTTTACGACTTTTCCAATGTCTACAAATAAAACGATGACGATGAAATGTTAGGCTAGTGATTCATCCATGCGCACAAAAGCACGACAAAACACTTAAGACAGTACATCTTTATTATTTTATTTCATAACATACAAAATAATTCCAATTTAAAAGCAGCGGAATATACAACACGTTCAACGTGAACTAAAATACGGAAAATCGTCGCAAATGCAAACTTGCATTAAAGAATCAAATTATGAACCAACAGTAGAGCGGTCGTTGAAGGCAGTGGGTGAACAGTTCGAGCCAAGGAAACGTTTAATACATTTATTCTCATCTTTGCATCAAAGCTATAAGGTCAACCCCACATTTCCCCGCGTGTGTTGGGACCCCGGACCCGATAATACATCTTGGCAGACAACGCAGTCTCTTTTCTAACCATCTCCTCACTGGGGGAAAATCGGTTATCCAGGTTTGCATACAGGGGCTTCTTTTGCAGTCATTCGTGCACATCTCCCCCTGGCTACTAATCCTGAGTG
>NC_082386.1:21323116-21330616 GCF_031168955.1 Gadus macrocephalus | reverse complement strand
CCTCACTCCTAGAGGAGGTGTTTAGTGCTCCTCCTCCTCCTCACTCCTAGAGGAGGAGGAGGAGGAGCACTACTAACCAGCCCCCTGCCCGTCCCTCCGCCTCTCACCTGTGATGTTGGCCGCCAGCCAGCTGCAGGCCTTCTCCGTGGCCAGGCGCTTGGTGATGTTCTCCGACGTGGTCAACACCTGCACACGGACACACAAACCACCCAGGGACGCTCGACACATTCAGGAGACACGACCCGCTGAACATGAAGTCGTACAGAGCCCCGCGAGGGGACACCAAAATAATCACTTCACTCCCAGGGGTAATTAAATCACACGCACAAAATCCCTCTCCGGAAATATTATTCATACGGGTCGGGTGGTTCGGGTCATTACCGGGGCATTATTCCCGATTACAGACGTTGCACGCTCCAGATTTACATTACACTGCCACCGCTTAAAGATGAAAGGGCTTCCTTTCTCGAATGAATCCCCAACGCCCCCGCGTTCATCTTTTATAGAAACCCAGGGAACGCGCTGCATGACGAACACACACAAAACAATCTTATCGCCCTAATACCTTTATCACTGCTAGTGTGGTCCAGAGAGCTCATCTAGACATGTCTCGTTGAGACACGAGGGCCGCTGTCGAAGCAGGCTTGGTGATTCTCGGGAGGTTTATTTATTGGACTTACGACGGGAGAAGTTTCCACTGGCAGAAGGTTCCTGATGGCATCTGGACTCTTGTCGCTGCAGAACCTAAAGGAATACAATGATCAGTAGAGCAAGCAGATGGGAAAAACACTGAGAAACACACTATTTACATACCTCTTCTGTTTTAACCCTATCCTATTTTGTATATAATTTCACATTATTCATACATGCAATACTAAATTCAACATCAATGTGGTCAGAGGCCAAACTTGCATTTCGTTGTTCCTCTACTGGAACAACAAGATGCAAAAAAATAAAATAACATACGCTACTCGTTAATCAAGTGAAACCACTCGGATCAATCACTTGAGATCCAAAGGTAACCCTGGGCGTTTGCATGACGCTGTCCCGCGGTGTCTAGAGGTGACAGCGGCGTGACCTCTGACCTGGTGGTAGGGTGCTCGATTATGGGGAACAACATAATCACGATTGGGTCATTATTTTAATCACGATTATGCAAACGGTGATTTTGGAATTTGAAAACATGCTGCATTCTTTCAGCATTTATCTCGAACTTTGAAATTTCCCCATAAAAAGATCAGATCGAAAATAATGTAAAAATATAAATATACATTTCTTTAAGACATTCAATAAAAAATAAAGAATCAATCATAGTTTGAACTCTGTTCTGTTGGTTCTGTGACGGTGACCCGTCGCCTGGCCCTACCTGGTGGCCCTGGCGGGGGCCTCCATGCCGCGGTCACTCAGCTGGGCCCCGATGGCCTCGTGCAGCTTGGGCCCGCTGGCGCCCGGGGACTGCAGCCCCGCCCTCAGAAGCTCCTCCCCTCGCTGCACCAGCTCGCTCACCAGCGTGGCCCTGGGTCACACACACACACACGCACGTTATCGTCATGGCAACAGTACGACCCAAGGGGTCGAGGGCGTACCACTAAGGCCCCAGGCCTGATGGCTGCGACCCGGGTTCGATCCCCGTCCGTGGTCCTCTGCTGTACGCCCTCCTCCCTCTCTCCCCCGGACCTTCCTCTCTGTCTCCCTCTATCATGAAGCACAACAACGCGCCTGACCCCTGGCTCTACTGCCTGCTGCCGTGCTCGACGGCACGGGCAGAGGAGTATCAACCCAACCTTTACACGTAGGGCGGTAAGCAGATGCTTTCACCCAGAGCGACTCACGATATGTACATTCGTCACAAGAAAGAGAAACGACAATATCTCTGTCGCGTACAGTCAGGATGTTCATGGAAGCAAGTGCCAAGCACTAACCATCACTAGGTTAACCCGTTCCCCGTAGACAACACAGGCAGCTAGGGTAAGAACCTACACGGTGCCAAGTACTATAGCAGGACGTAAAACATACAATATGTCTCGTTTATAACTTGGATGTCTTTTGCTGCGGGAAGACATCGTATCACCCAGAGGTAACCCACGTGAAGACACGCACACACACCAAAAACACACTCGTTTTTATGCACAAAAACACATCTCATTTCAAAAACACATTTCGGTGCACTGTCATGTGCCCCCCCCCCCCCCCCCCCCCCCCCACCCGCTGGTCTGGACTCACTTCATGTGTTTGACGCAGTTGGAGCCGACGCGCTCCGCCACGAACTCCACGGTGCGGCGGAGGGACGGGGGCTGGTTGTGGAAGAACGCCTGCTCCAGGTCCACCTGCACGCACGCACGCACGCACGCACGCACGCACGCACGCACGCACGCACGCACACACACACACACACACACACACACACACACACACACACACACACACACACACACACACACACACACACACACACACACACACACACACACACACACAGTGAGTCATATAAGGCAAGGCAACTTTATTTATATAGCACTTTTCATACACAAAGTGATTCACGTAGAAACATTCTCACACAATAAAATAAATAATAGATAAGCAAAAGAAAACATAGGCAAAGTAAAAAAAAATGAGTCATAAAATAAAAATAGACGGAAAACCATGGAGTAGACGCCCCGGTCCAAAGTGACTACAGTGAATTCAGAAACAGGAAGGGGGCTCTGGGATCTCCGGGGTCTTGGAGCCCCCCCACCTCACGACTGGGACCCCCTTAACCACAGCCTGGCCGTATAGCAGTCCCCCGTGTGGTGTCCGGAGGGGCGGGGTCCTACCTGGAGCTTCTGCTGGGACCGGTTGGCGATGGGCGCGTCCCGCGGCTCGGCAGACGTGGGCGTGATCTTCCGTAAGATCCCGCTGCTCTTGGCCGCGCTGCCCGACACGAAGGCGGCCAGGATCTTCCTGAACTCGCCTGGCGAGGGATCACAGGGAGACACGTGACGCATGGCTGGTGACCGATGGGGTACGTGGTACCGCTTTACAGAAGGGTTCGGAAAACTAGGAGGCTAACAGTGAGGTCGGTCCAGGGTTAGGGCTCACAGCGGAACGCACCTCAAATAGAAGTTAAGAATAGAAGGATAGAACACTTTAATTGTCATTCAGGTGTACACATAGACAGTGCACGTTATATATATAAGAGTAATGGCTGAGACTGATATTTGATCAGATGGGTGAATGTGTGAGTGACAGAGGCAGCAGATGCTGTCGCGGGGGCGGGGGGGATATTAAAGACCTGTTGTGATACCCCACGCTGCCTGTAGGGGCAGCGTGTATAATCGAACATCCTCGCTTCAGTAATACAAACATTAAAACAAAACCGATACCAGAGCGGGCCTAACGATAAGAGGGACATTTCAGGGGATGATTTGTGATGGGAGCGATGCTTGGGTGGCGAAACAACGTCACCGATGTTATTTATGGTGGGCCCATTCAGAACTAATGAAGCGGTCACAGAGACGTCTGGAAGTAAATACCTTAAATCAGACAATCAATTCCCCTTTAATGTCTTTAACGAGAAAAGTTTAGTTTTCCACCTACCCAGGAAGGGACAGCAGACGTACAGCAGCTGCTGGTCCACCAGAGGAAGGCAGTCCTGGGGAGACGTGATCAATAACCACACAGTCACTAGGAATCACACCTGGATCAATAACCACAGTCACTAGGAATCACACCTGGATCAATAACCACACAGTCACTAGGAATCACACCTGGATCAATAACCACAGTCACTAGGAATCACACCTGGATCAATAACCACACGAAAGCCACGAGGGGTGGCTGATGCCAAAACGTACGGAGTGCCGATTCAAACGCACGCCATCACGATGCTCCGATGTGAAGTTCATTCCCTCCTCCTCAACACTATCCATCCACACAGACATGTTCTGACCGCAGGCCCACTCACCAGCCCCTGAACCCCGGGGGGGGGGTCCTCCAGCCGGGCCACGTCGGTGAAGTCACTGGTGAAGAAGATGTCCTCCGGGATAACCGGGATCTACAAACACAGTGTTGGGAGAGGGGCGCTGGTTAGGCTCAAATGCTTCCTGAGAGAGGAGGGTGGCTCGTGGCTCACCGTGCCAACGGGGAGCCTGCCAGGAGGCCCTAGGGCGGGGCCAGGAGGCGGGGCCAGGAGGGCCCTGAGGCGGGGCCAGGAGGCCCCTAAGCGGGGCCAGGAAGGCCCTAAGGCGGGGCCAGGAAGGCCCTAAGGCGGGGCCAGGAGGCCCTAGGGCGGGGCCAGGAGGCCCTAGGGCGGGGCCAGGAGGGCCCTAAGGCGGGGCCAGGAGGCATGGCCAGGAGGCCCTAGGGCGGGGCCAGGAGGCGGGGCCAGGAGGCCCCTAAGGCGGGGCCAGGAGGCCCTAGGGCGGGGCCAGGAGGCCCTAGGGCGGGACCAGGAGGCCCTAGGGCGGGGCCAGGAGGCCCCTAAGGCGGGGCCAGGAGGCCCTAGGGCGGGGCCAGGAGGGCCTAGGGCGGGGCCAGGAGGCCCTAGGGCGGGGCCAGGAGGCCCCTAAGCGGGGCCAGGAGGCCCTAGGGCGGGGCCAGGAGGCCCTAGGGCGGGGCCAGGAGGCCCCTAAGCGGGGCCAGGAGGCCCTAAGGCGGAAGCGGGCCGTGTGGGGAGCGGTACTCACCTGGAAGAGCCAGCCCAGAGCGGCCACCATCAGCAGCTTGTTCAGGTAACACACCTCGCCCCCCCGGCCCAGGACCAGACCCCTGGAGGGAGAGCACACGGGTTAACTAACTATCAGGTTAGAGCTGACTGTTAACCAGCACACACACGGGTTAACTAACTATCAGGTTAGAGCTGACTCTGTTAACCAACACACACACACGGGTTAACTAACTATCAGGTTAGAGCTGACTGTGTGTTAACCAGCACACACACGGGTTAACTAACTATCAGGTTAGAGCTGACTCTGTTAACCAACACACACACGGGTTAACTAACTATCAGGTTAGAGCTGACTCTGTTAACCAGCACACACACGGGTTAACTAACTATCAGGTTAGAGCTGACTGTGTGTTAACCAGCACACACACAGGTTAACTAACTATCAGGTTCGAGCTAACTCTGTTAACCAACACACACACGGGTTAACTAACTATCAGGTTAGAGCTGACTCTGTGTTAACCAACACACACACGGGTTAACTAACTATCAGGTTAGAGCTGACTGTGTTAACCAACACACACACGGGTTAACTAACTATCAGGTTAGAGCTGACTCTGTGTTAACCAACACACACACGGGTTAACTAACTATCAGGTTAGAGCTGACTCTGTGTTAACCAACACACACACGGGTTAACTAACTATCAGGTTAGAGCTGACTCTGTTAACCAACACACACACGGGTTAACTAACTATTAGCTAGAGCTGACGCTGTGTTAACCAACACACACACGGGTTAACTAACTATCAGGTTAGAGCTGACTCTGTGTTAACCAACACACACACACACACGGGTTAACTAACTATCAGGTTAGAGCTGACTCTGTTAACCAACACACACACGGGTTAACTAACTATCAGGTTAGAGCTGACTCTGTGTTAACCAACACACACACGGGTTAACTAACTATCAGGTTAGAGCTGTCTCTGTTAACCAACACACACACGGGTTAACTAACTATCAGGTTAGAGCTGACTCTGTGTTAACCAACACACACACGGGTTAACTAACTATTAGCTAGAGCTGACGCTGTGTTAACCAACACACACACGGGTTAACTAACTATTAGGTTAGAGCTGACTCTGTTAACCAGCACACACAGCTTAAATATCTAACGTGTTGATACACCATCACCCAGTTTGAGTCTACAACACACAAAGAAGCAGAAAGCTAAAACGTCTTCCATAATCAAGTACTGCATCCAAATCAAAAGAGTGTGTGTGTGTGAGGTCTGTCTGTCTGTCTGTCTGTCTGTCTGTCTGCCTGCCTGCCTGTCTGTCTGTCTGTCTACCTGTACAGCAGCAGCACAGGCCCCAGTGTGTCTGTCTACCTGTGTGTCTGTCTACCTGTCTGTCTAGCTGGGCGGCAGTAGCTCAGAGTGCCGAGGTGTCCTTGAGCAAGGCACCTAACCCTGACTGTTAGCTCCCGACGAGCTGGCTGTCGCCTTGCGTGGTTGACTCCGCCGTCGGTGTGTGAATGTGTGCTTGAATGGTGAATGTGAGGCATTATTGCAAAGCGCTTTGGGTGGCCGATGGTCAGAAAAGCGCTATATAAATGCACACACATTTACATTTACCTGTCTGTGTGTCTACCTGTCTGTCTACCTGTCTGTCTGTCTCTCTGTCTACCTGTACAGCAGCAGCAGTGACCCCAGCGCGCTGCGGTGTGTGTCTACCTGCCTGTCTGTCTCTCTGTCTACCTGTCTGTCTGCCTGTCTGTCTACCTGTCTGTCTACCTGTCTGTCTGTCTCTCTGTCTACCTGTACAGCAGCAGCAGTGACCCCAGCGCGCTGCGGTGTGTGTCTACCTGCCTGTCTGTCTGTCTGTCTACCTGTCTGTCTACCTGTACAGCAGCAGCAGTGACCCCAGCGCGCTGCGGTAGCAGGGCAGCAGCGGTCCGGTGAAGTCCAGCATGGAGAGGAACTCCACCATCCAGGGGAGGGTGAGCACCGCGCGGCCCCGCCCCACGCACCGCCGCAGCAGCCCGCACACGTCCAGCACCGGGGCGCTCTGGGGGGGGGGGGGCAGAGGGGGAGCGTCACCGGGGCGCTCTGGGGGGGGGGAGGGGTCACCGGGGGGGGGGGGGGGGTCACCGGGGGGGGGGGGGGGTCACCGGGGGGGCACGGTAAGAGGGCACCACACCTCATACCAACAACATGAACCATAGACACGTCTGTAGACGTTGTTCTTGTCGTTTTAGTTCTCGCTTTTGCTATCCCATAATAATTGTATATCGCACCTTGCTATATCTCCTGTTTAAAGTATAACTTTTTATGTTTAACTTCATTTGTATACTATACTTTTAAACGTATATACTTTTGGTTCTTATCAATGCCGCCATTGGGTGTTTTTTCTTGCCGACTGCTCTGGCAGTGGCAATGGTCATCTCCCGTTGCAATAAAACCCATTTGGATATCATTTAAAGTAGATAGAGAGAGATGGACACAGATATAGAGAGAGGGAGAGGTTTTGCTAAAGGATATAAGGTAAACCTTGGAGGGATTAGGAGGCTATGAAAGCCATTAAGAGCTCCAGCCCTTGTGGGGATGGTTTACTTTGGGGAAGCTAATGGAGGAGGAATCTAATCCAGGAGATGAAAGTGATTCCACCTCATCCAGACGACTGCTGGAAGGCTTTGGACGGCAGTCTAAATGCCACTGGGCTTTATCAATACATGGGACTGGACCAAGATATTACCGGCTGTGACAAGACGTGCACATAACTTAGCTTAACAATATATTAAAGGTTAGATACAACATTATTAATCGAAACAATTATTAATAGATGTCACATTTG
>NC_082386.1:21302989-21323016 GCF_031168955.1 Gadus macrocephalus | reverse complement strand
GGCCCGGACCCGCCCCCCCCCCCCCTTCTATTAGTCACTCCAAAGCCCACAGAACCGGGGCAGACTAAACAGTGTGAAGGGTAGGGGGTTAGGCGAAATGGCACCGGCCTCATAGTGGATATCACAGATGGGGACGGCGGGCTCTGCAGCGTGGGGCGGGGGTGTGCCCCTCTCCCCCTCAGAGGATCGAAGGGGAGCAGAGTGTGTTGTTTCAGTGGGACGTTGCTTAGGTTCGCCCTTTTACGGCGTTAGTAGTTTAGCCAGCTTTGGGTTTTTAAGCGAGGTCTGTGTTTGTCTCGAGGGATCGGAGAAGACCAAGAAAAATGAAGGATTCTCCCGACTTCTCACTGAGCGTGAATAATCGAATAATCTAATACATAAATTGCACGATTACACCTGCAGGCTGCAACTCATGACTGTTTTTGACTATTTAAAGTCAGTGAGTTTTATGATGCAATAAACCGTTACAATTCTTTGTCCATCAGTCACGTTAAATTGATCGTCAGACGTGCAGATCCAAAACGAGATCCGTGATTCACTTTTATAATAGCCTGTATTGTATTTTTTTCTTGAACGAAATAGACAGACGGTTAAACCAGCGGGGGAAAGGAGGGACCTGGGGGATGGGGGCAATCAGACTTCAGGTGGGGGCAAGTGGCCACACTCCGTCTCCGGCAGGCCAGTGTGTGTGTGTGTGTGTGTGTGTGTGTGTGTGTGTGTGTGTGTGTGTGTGTGTGTGTGTGTGTGTGTGTCTGCGTGCCACAGGTGGTGCTCCGGGCGTGCAGTGTGCGGCCGCAGAGTGCGCCATTATTTCCTTGATTAAAGACCGCATTTGTAATCCACATAAACGTTACCAGATGCGGCGGAATCAACGCTCCGCACGGCTCCGTTCAATCAACCGCGCGTTCACGAGCCGCGGGAGAAACCCAATAGGTCCGTGGTTAAAAAAAAGAAAGAATAAAAAGCCAGAGGAAGGCGCTCTCCGGATGGACTAATGACAATGTATTTTATACATACATTAGAATGTGTATGCACCATTGCCTCTAGAGAAAATGTTTAAACAACGCAGCCGTGACACGTGGTAACAATGTTTTAAGGGTAGCCTAATTATTCCCATATAGGCCTCACATGGCTCCTTAGCCTCCCAGCAGCTGTTTAAGGTATAAACACAGGTCAACTCCACACACCCAGACCTTGTTGAGCACTAATTAGAGCAGGATCCAAAGGGCTCCTCGTAACCGAGGCCTGAACCCGGGTCCGACAGATGGCGTGTTCAGCAGTCAGGGCGCGCGGCGCCGCCGTTCATCAGCGGCCGCTCACAGCCCGCGGCCTCGAGGCGGCGGCCAAGGCCAACAGTAGCCGGGGGCGATCATTTCGTCGCCAGCATGGCGGATGATAGCAGGTCTCCCCGCGGTTGGTCCGTTTGATGACATGGTCGTCGGGTCCTTCAATTGGCGACGGTACCTACTCCCAGGGCGTCACCCGAGGGGCAAGCAGGTCGAGTACAGGTGGATTGTTCGTGGAAAGCGATGCCTCCTATGCGTGTTTTGGCATAGGGCCTACACAAGTTTGTAATAAACGCTAGTCTGAACTAGTTCGTAGACGCTTATTTGATTAATTCCAGCTCCTGTGTTCCCTGTTCTATTAGTGCATCGCTGTCACACGTTATACATATGTGGTTTTGATCATTGACAAGTGGCGCCCATGTTAAGGACCGCTGGTCAGAGCAACACCGCCATCTAGCGGCTAAGTTAACCCATTAATTTCTGCTCGCTACAAGTAGGTCTAGTATTGAGTACATGTTTGTTCAAGCGCCATGTTCTAGTGTTCTACAAGTAACCCACATAGGTGTTGGTATAATGTATGAGCTTTCATTTTTAGTTCACACAATTGTCCCTTTTGATCATAAAGTAGGCTACAACATGAGCAATTCTCATAAGACAACCATGAAAATAAAATGGAAGTAGATTCCAGAGATTAGTCAAAGTTTAAACTAGTAGGGACAAGTACAATTGTAAAAGTAAATAAAGTTAAAGATGTAAAAAGAAAAAAATAATATGGCAGAATCCACGAGGACAGGGAATGTGAAAAACATTACAAGGTGTTAACCAATACAGAACAGCAGCTGAAGAGCACAGAAGAGAAGAGACGGAAACCAAAGCGAGATGAAGAAAGAAACAAAGATTTATTGAAGGCAGCGTAAATCGTTGAGTGAGACAGCGTTGCGGAGGGGAGCCGGGCGGTGGGAGGGCACATACATATACGCTTGTGTTTTGATTGATTTATTGTCTTTGTGGTACAAAAATTCTCTTCACAGCTCTAGAGAGTGTTGCAGAACTGCACCATTTTATCAAAATATACATGTTTTGTATGTAAAGTGGATATACAGAATCCAAATGATTTTGTGGTACAAAAACACGAATATATACAACTATCAACCCCGCTTCATATAAGATTGAACCCCCCCCCCCCCTATATATATATATAAAAAATAATGACAAATAAAAGCTTTTACCATCAAAAGACAGGCCACCATCAACACCATCAATATCACAGCTACGGCCGTGGGTAGTTAAGCATCCATTCAAAACCAACAAAAAGGCTTTTAACGTTAATCAAACTAGACGGGTTCAAAGTACAGTATACAATGAGTAACTTGTGAGGCTGTATCTATTTATAAACCATAAGAGGGAATGTGGAAAGGGGGTGTTTAACAGATCACCAACGTGGAAAGAAAGCCCAACAGAACGCTGGGGTCAAACATACTTTGGTCCGTATAACAGCAATAACCGTTGTCGCTACAGAAGGCGCTAAACCATGCATAAGACCAGGTTTCATCTCTTTTTACAAAAATAGAAACCGCCTCGGGTTTCTAGACTAGCACGAATGTGACGACCGTTTTAAGACTCAAGCGTGATATTAACTAGCACCTACAAGGGTGACAAAGCGCACAACGAAAAAAAACGACAAAAATAAAGAAGGTAAAATTATCTGACTGGGGCCAGAGCGATACGGGGTCACGGTATAAAAGAACCCAAACAAAAACACTTTCTAACGAATAAAATAACAGCTGTCGGACTATGATTGGTTTATCCATCACGGCCATCAGTATTAATAGATACTCGTCACCAAGACAACAGAACGAACTTCGGCTGGGATACCTGGATACAACGAAAAAAAGAAAAAAGGCATATGCTCCGCTGAGCCAAAAGGTCAACCAGCGGGTACGAGAGACTCCTCCGACTCCGGTTCTACCGATTTGGGAATTCAAGGCACACGGTCGTGGTCACACAGCCAGCCACTACACATAAAGAATACAGTATATAGGCGATACACGTGTAAATACTAAACAGAAAAAAGGAGGATATGAAGGACTAGGCCCAAGAGGCGTCCAACTATAGAGATATATAACTATATATGCTTGGTGGGGGCGTGTAGACCAAGGCCTCGGTGTGCTCGGCCCAGAGATAAACAGACTTTAAAAGAACCAGGGCCAAGGACAGCCACTCTCCTCCCACACACACCCCAACAATAAACTACAGCAATTAAAGATATAGGATTTGCATCTATTTGAATTAAATTCACAAGTTTCTAAATACATTTAATTTGGGGGAATATCTATGCGTTTTTTTCTTCAAATGACCCAAGTATTTTTGATTCTTCAGTAAACAAAAGAACAAGGATGTGATGCAGCCAGCCATCCTCTACCAAGGACACGGTGGGAGTATTTTGAGAGGCACGGCCAACACTGGGTGGCCTTCACACGTCTACTTGAAGCCTGCTGATGCTGGAGGCGTTCTGGCCACAGCGAGGTAAGGCACCGGGTTAGAGAAAGAGATGCACTTCCTCTGTTAAGTATCTACGAGGTGATATAGTGGTCTTGGTTCCCCGAACAGCTGTGGGGGGATATTAACACGAAGAAGCTACAATTTCATATAAAATGGATGTTGGATCAAACAAAAAAAAAAGTTGGATGGTCCGCGAACCAAAAAATAAAACCCACTGTCCCAAACTCCCTCAGACTGGCCAAATAGTTGTGAGAAGTGGCATATCGATAAAGGCACAGATAGATGTGTATAGTATCTACTATAAGGATCATGGGTCTAGCCAAGGAATGCTGAAGTGTGTCTAGCGTGGATCTGCTTCGTCCACAGACGTACGTGGTGGATGGTGTCGTTCTAAAGCGTTTTGGTCTAAAGTGACAGTCTATCAACCGACCCTACTTAACCCCCCCCCCCCCCCCCGGGAGCGTTGTCACGGAACGTTGCCCGCCTCCCTTCCCTGCCACTTCAGACTCGACTGGTTGACCAATCACAAGAGTTAGCGTGGGAATGAAGGACCGCGAGCAAGGTTCTGAAACAACGAGCCACCGAGCGTGAAACCAACGTCCCGTCCCGACGGAGGTCTATCTGGAGACGAGGACAGACGCGGCCTGGTGGGGGTTAAAGTAAGGGCACTTGGGTGAAGGTCGGGGACAGGGGGGTGCTAGATGGTGGACTTGGAGAAGGACACCCGGAGGTGGTGGTTCTCTCCCAGGTCGTGGTTGTGGAACTCGATGAGGGACTCGATGGCCTCCTCCACTGAGCCCATCTGGATCAGAGCCATCTTGCGGTCCTTCCTGTAAGGGTGAGGCTGTTAGTAGTGAAGGGCGAGAAGCTTTCTACAACACTCAATCACAATCTAGGTTCCCATCAGCTCTTGGAAATGCCTTAATATATGGAGAAGCACAACCACTTTGTAGTGCACCCTTTATCGAAATAGATCGGTTTGGCTCTGGACTTCAGATTAAAGACTGGGCTGATAGGGAGGGAAGTTGAAACTCACTGGAAGAACTTGAAGGCTTTGACGGTGGATCCTGAGCTGGCGAACAGTCCTCTGAGATCCTCCTCCACCACAGCGGGCCTGCAAGAAGAACCGACTGGAGATCAGTGCACCGCAGACGCTACAGTCACAACCCACAACCCATCATCTCATACTTTCATCCTTCTGATACGGCCATTAAAGACTTCTAAAACACAGAAAGCCAACAGATGGATAGAGTAGGAGAGGCCTGGAGCAGTAGCGCAGCAGCGAGGAGCTACAGAGGACTCGGACACACGATTGCAGCAGAAGGCCCAGGGGCTTACGGTATGTTGGAGAGGTGCAGCGTGGCGGAGGGAGGGAAGATGTTGGAGTAGTTCTTGGAGCCGGGCTTCTTGAAGCGGTGCAGCGGGGAGGTGCTGTAGTCCTTGGTCAGGCCCTGGTCCTCGTGGCCCTCCCGGGGCAGCTGCACCGTGGTGTGCTTGGACAGGGTGACGCGCATGGCCCGCCCGTGCAGCCGCTGGCCGTTCAGGTGACTCATGGCTGCGGACGCGGGGGGGGGGGGGGCAGAGGGAGCGCTTGAGATACAGAGACGCCGTGCGCCCGGCCAAACTGGGCCCGCGGGATGAGAATACATCCCTGGTGGCTTTTTATACCGCAGATGACGCAATCTTTAACGATATGCGCGGTCCTGTCAAGCTTTGGCAGATCGATTTGACATTTTGGCAGGTCAAATGAATTAAGGGATGCATATTAAAACATTTGCCTGACTGGTACATTTTTCCAGGCGGGTAAAAAGACAATCCTTGACACTGTAAGGCAGCACGTATTTTTACGGTCATTAGGGACAAACATGGATGATAGGAAATGTATATTTGCGGATCTTTTGTCATAAATGCACAGCCGCACCCGATTGGCGATGTCAGGAATAGCACAGCGTTTGTAGAGATGGATTCGCCTCCGTCGAGAGGGGTGGGGTAGTTACCTAGCTGAGCCTGGGTCCCGTCAGACATCTGGATCAGGGCGTTCTCCTTCTTGTTGAACAGGATCTTGACCCTCATCACGTCGCCATACACGCCTAGCGACGAGAGACAAACATGTCACAATGCACTCACAGCCAACCAGCAACAGCCAGAGTCTAGCGACGCCACTCAGCCAATCACAGCAAAGAACACATTTACCGTTTTATAAAAAACACTCAAAACTTTTAAACATTCGATGTGTGACTGATGGGATTACTATTTCATCAACTCTAGTTGGATTTAGACTACTATAAAGGCTTCTGTCTACATGACATTTAGAGCTGTAAATCTCTTGGAGAAAGTCTAACATTCTACGGGATATTAAATGGAGGGGGGGGGACTTGATTTAGAGAAAAATAAATCAGGTGGACGAAGGGGGGCATGGGAGGGGATGTCTGGACAGATGTGTCTGATCAGGTAGCCATGCAGGGGTCAACTAAAGCATGCAGACACCTACGTTTGGAACACTAAAAGACTAACTGCAAGAGAATACAGCAACAATCCCAGGGATACGTCAACCTACGCCCACTACAAAGCAACAGCATTTCAACGTTCGTCCACATTTTTTTAATTGCCGTCATAAAAAAGTTGTGCCAAAATAAATATTCTGAACTAGTTTCCTTGACAAGATTGGCTCAGACGTAGCTTTTGAGTTAGCTTATCTATTTGCCCTCGGCCTACCTTTCAGGTGTAGCCGACTGTTCTTTCTTATCAGAACAAACTATGCAAAAACGAAATGCAAACGATGACTAGACACCAGTGGACAGGAAATGGTAGCCATCTCATCTATTGAATTGCTGTCACTTTCAGTAGTGGTTCCATATATTTTTTTCTTTTCACAAACACACACACACACACACGCACACACACACACACAAACCCACAGCTACCAGAGGGGGGTCATACACTGGAAAACCCCTCGTATCTTTTTTTTTCTTTTAAGTAATAAGTGATAAAGCCAAACACATGAAACGAGACAAGCCCACCTTGTCTGGTAACAGTAGTAGTAGTAGTGATAAAAAAATTAATAAAACAAAAACAAGAGATGAAAGGATGACAACGTACCGAAAAGAATAAAGAGGCAGTGTGGCGTAACGCTCTTTAGAGACAGCAGGGGGAGCAGGAGGGCAGGGAGAGGGGGAACAGGGGAAAAGACGGAACGGAGTGGAGGACAGTGGAGTGGAGTCGGCACATGTCCGCAGGCCACAGGCAGCGAGGTCCACAGGAAGGCCACAGAACCATGACGGGAGGGCGGGGGGGGAGAGAATGGACAGGGGAGATAAGGACAGAACAAGAGAGGGGAGGAGGAGGAGGAGGAGGGGGGAGTGGGAGAGGAGTCCGACAGGGTGACGGAGGAGCAAATAAAGGGAGCGAGAGAGGGATGGATGGAGAGGGGGAGGATGAGGGAGAGAGGGGGAGGATGAGGGAGAGAGGATGGCAGAGGTAGAGGGGGGTTTGGGTCGTGGGTTCAGTTGGTGGGTGGCGTCCAGATTGAGGGTGGGGCAGATGAGGATAATGAAAGGGTGAGAGGGGAACAGAGGGTGGTGGGAGGACCATTGACCATCGGGCGTGCAGTCAGTTGGCCAGAGTTCAGATGAGAGGGAGGGAGGGGGGTTGGGATTTAAAAATAAAAAACACAGAGAGGGAGAGAGAGAGAGAAGAGAGAAAAGAACAAGGAAGTAAAAAAACAAGGTCAGTATACACGAAGAAATGTAGTGCTTCAGACAGCTGAATTGGCTAAATTAAAATGCACTGGCACTATGGGAACACTAGGAGAAAAAAGAAGAGAAAAAAGATTAACAATGAAATACAGAAAATGGCAGAGACAATATGTACTTTTGAAACTACATCCCGTTTCACGCTTAAGTATTCAAATCAAGACAGTAGTATAATAAATCATTGGTGGACTTACGGTCCCAACATTAGCCTCTATGAGCTTAAGCTTAACAACTTAACATAAGCGCTTCATTATTTACTCCTCGTTGGAGAATATTGGAACTTGATAATGACTACATCACGAGACTCCCATGTAACTTCTCTTCAAAAAAGTACTATTGTCTCTCCAACAACTCAAGAATGATTTCAACTAATGGGCAAAAATGAAGATATGAAATGGCAAGATTAATAAAAAAAAGAAGTTAGTGTTTTGAATAAACATAAAAAAAAAAATTCAGTGAGCAAAAAGTTGGAAATTGCAGCAGGGTTTGGTCAAACACAAAAGAGGAGAGGGCTTTGGAGAGGGAGGGGTTCCGCAAGGAGACCCCCACTTTTCAATGTAAGGCAGTTATCTGGATCTGATGGGAGGCAGGCATCGCCCCTCCTCCAACCAATGGGGGCCCCTCTGATGTAGGGGGGGCGGGTGTAGGCATCGTGTTCTCCGAAGGGGCCTGTTTCTAAGGATCATGTTGTGCACTGACTCATTGTGGTGTTGGGTGGGGGGGGGGTATGTGGACTGGAGGGAACCTAGAAGTGCCACCTACCTCTGGGTTCAGGTTGCTGACCAGGAGGACGTTGTGACCCCCCGCGGCGGTGAGCCCTGATAGGCTGAGACGATTGGCAGCGGCCGCTGCAGCCGCCATGCCTCCGTGCCCGTGGACGCCCATGGACGCCAGGGCACCTGGGATGCCCGCCATGGACAGACCTACAGGGGGACGGATGGAACAGACAGCCTTCAGCGCTGGACCGCAGCGAGGAAAGACGGATAAAGCAGGCTACATATTGCCTGTAGTTTCTCTTTTGGCTGCAAGAATACTGAGGGCTGGGAAAAGGCACACGACGCCAAGAGAAGGGTTATAAAAGCATTGAACTGGTTTGAACAGTTGAACTGGTTTCAACAGTTCCTCTGGATCGTCCCGTCGACCTGTTCAGACCTGCACTACACAACCTTTATACGGGCTGCTATTTGGGTTGGAAATCTGAACACCTGTGATCCCTCTCTTTGTGCTTCAGCCTAGGGCTGCACGATAAATCTTGATGCGATCGCGATTCGCCCCTGTGTGGATTCAAGTTTCAAATTACTTATATATTTTTATTATTACTATTTTTTTTTTTTATGCCTTCATTTACAGGTGTGTGGAGTTGGTTCAGTAGTTCTAAAGGTCAGCAATTAAAGACAATGTGCTGCTATATGTACAAAATAAATCATTCAGATTTCGTGAGAAAAAAATCTTGGCAGTGAAACGTGATATAAATTCTAAGCTTAAGGATCATGATTCCTATTCTTCCCTGAATCGCGCAGGCCTACTTCAGACTCAGCCAGCCGGCCGAGGACCAGAGTCTACCCAGAGGAGAGGCGCGGTGCCGGACTGACCTTGCTGGATGGCGAAGCCGTGTGGGAAGCCGTGGGCTCCGCCGTAAGGAGAGGCGGAGATGAGTCCTGGAGCTGGGGGAGGAGTCGGGAGGACAACACGTCAGAGAGGAGACAGATACCAAAGGCACGGTGGGGGCACGCAGAGCCTGCACGTCTATGAGTGAAGCTACTTTGAATGGCTGAGCAAGACACTGCCATGAACTTCATCGTGAGATTCGGTGCAGGTGGACCCTCATTCAAATACTTAATGAGGTAAAGGTTTACTTCTAACCATTGTCCCACAACTTTTATTGGCTCTTGATGGCCGATATAAATAATCGTAATATCGTAAATAATCGCAATAACATCGTCCACACCTTGAAGCACATTTTTATCCAAACTCAGAAGGTTATGCTCGGTAAAGGGGGGGAGGTTACAGGGGTAAGCGTGGGTAATGGCAAAATGTCTTCTTTCCTACATTTTAAATTTGTGTATTTATCCGGTGTTAATTAATGATAAGAAACATCAGTTTAGGCTTGTTATGGTCTCAACCCCCAAAGCTGGCCCTCCAGCCCCTTTATGGACACACCAGGTGTCAAAAGGAGTGGTACGAGACTCACCGGCGTGCAGCGTGCCCATGCCGAAGGCGGCGGCCATGGCCTGGTGGTCCATGGGGGGCTGGGAGTCTCCGGTGGGCAGGTCCGGCCGGGTGTAGTCACGGCTCTTGTCGTTGTTGTACTTGACGTTGAGGCTGGTGAGCTTGGAGAAGCTGATCCTCAGCGTGCAGCAGGCGTTGTAGATGTTCTGCCCGTCCAGGGACTGGAAACGAGAGAGAGGACCGGGTTTAGAGAGGTTAGAGCGGTCGGCCAACGGCGTCTCAGCGTCCCGGGGGAAGGGGGAGAGGGTCGTACCAGTTTAGAGTGCTGGGCTGCCATGCCGTCGGCGTACTGCAGCAGAGCCTGGAACTGGCCGTTCTTGGTGAAGGTGATGATCTTCAGCACGACCCCGAACTTGGAGAAGATCTACAGGGTGGAGAGAGAAGGACGGGGGTGAACACAGAGCTACGGAGTAATAACTAGCATTAATAAAAGGAAAAATGTTAAATCACAGTGGCTTTCCACTCATTTCAGTAAACAAACAAAGAAACAGCCGTTGGCAAGATGTGAAAGGCAATTATCTGGTGCATCGGTGATTGCAGCTGGGTAATTGTTCCTTTCCTGTAAAAATGCACTTAATTGTCAAGACTTGTTTTCAGAGAATCGGCTGTGGTGCCAAGTATGAAGAACACTTTGAATAATTACTTCTATAAAAAGTGCACCCAAGGTAAGCGTTATTTTCTTGTTTGTTATATTAAACCCCACGTCAACGCTAGGGCCTACAGAGTAGTCGGCCATGATGGCGTTTCCTTAAACCACGACTGACTCGGTGGCTCATAACGACCACAGGAAGTGACATCATAAGGCAGACCACATGAAGTGGCGTCGTACGGCAGACCACAGGAAGTGGGGTGTACCTGGTAGAGCACTTCCAGGGTGACGGGGTACACCAGGTTGTCCACGATGATTCTGAGCACGGGACTCTGGGACAGGGGGCACCCCATGTCCCCCACCACCTCCCCGTCCAGGGCGTTCACGGCCTGCAGGGCTGCCTGGGCGCGCTGGGGGGACAAACGGACACCATAGATTAGGTTAGGTTAGATAGGTGTGAGGATGGATCTCCTCCGGTGGGCTGGAGAGTGTGTTCTTGTTTAAGCCTGGGGTTAAACAGTCCATTTATGACTTTATCCGCCTCGCATGCAAATTACCCAATCGATTACGTTTACATACGTTTCCAAAGCAATTTACGATAAGTATATTTCTCAGAAGAGGGTGAAACAATTTATCGCCGTCGGTACAGTAGATTACCCTCGAAAGAAATGTTGGGAGCAACAGGATGAACAATGTTTGCATAGTAAATGATTTTCCCTCCAGAAAACACCATCGCTTCTTGACAATATAAATGATGAATTTGATGTTTAAAATCTGCAGAAGATCGTCGACCGGAGACTGACTTAAAGCTGGAGGTCATCCGACACCTTAAAGAAATAATACAAAAAAGCCCTCACGGGGGCCGGTGAATAAAGAGAGCCCGTCATTTGGCCGTAAGCCAACCGTTTCAACGGCGGGCTTCGTTTCCATGACGATCTACCAAACAACAGATGTCAGACGTCACGCGTGCGTGCGTGCGAGTGTTTGGTGTCGTTTCTGTGCGTGCGTGCGTGAGTGAGTGAGTGAGTCCTACCACTTGGTTCGGAGAGTTGTCGGTCTTCAGCTCCTTGTGGGTGGAGTACTGGACGTAGACCGGGTGGTTCCGGATCAGGGGGGTGACGGAGGAGTAGTAGCTCACCATGGTCTGGGCGCACTCCTCGCTGTTCAGCTCCAAGAACGCCTACACGCCCGGACCAAAGGACAACGTTCGACAATATTTCTCTCAAGCTGGGGAAAGAGTCTTCGCCATAATCATGCTTTCTTTCAGGATCCAGAAACCTCAGTTATTTCATTACCACACATTTAAAAAACTGGTTTTAAGCACTTATTACTCACAGAACTACTATTCCCGTCGGGCCTACCGCCAGAGATGCTTCTTGCAAGGTTTAGGCACTCCTACATGTGAATATGGGCTTATGTACTGTTCTTCTTGCATATCGTTTCCCTGCATATATATTGGTTATATTTTTAGCGTTTAGTATTTAGCATTTGTACTTTTGCACGTTTAGATTTGTTTATATGCGTTTTTCCTTACTGTTATATTTGGAATGTGGTGCTTGCTGCCAACGGCAGTGCAATTTCCTGAGGGACCCTTCCCGAGGGATTAATAAAGTTCTTATCCACCTAGTGGCGGTAGCTGTGCATGACACAGGCCCTGAGCAGGCTGTCCATCGGGCCCTGCAGCGGCGCTGAACTCCCCGTACCTGGTTCTTCCCCTTCAGCATCAGCAGGTTGGTGACCTTGCCGAAGGGCAGGCCGAGCCCGATGACCTCGGTCTCGTTGATGTCGTTGGGCAGCTTACGCAGGTGAACGACCCGGGAAGGCACACCCGGGCTCCGGATGTCACCTTTGAACTTTTTGCTGTCGTTGCCATTGGCTACGAGGGAAAGGAGAGACAACGCATGAGATACGATCTAGGGAGGTGGGGGGAGACAAACAGAAAGCCTGGCACCCGCTGAATAATGGATACCGTCGCCGTGGAAACGCCAAACACCAAACACACACACACAAAAGACAACAGGCACTCCAATGACAAACAAGGTGGGCGGGGTCTCCGTTGCCTACCTGAGCTCATGATATAGGGCCCGTTTGCTATGCAGGAAGAAAAGAGTTCTTCAGATCCCCTCTGCAGAGAGACAGAGAGAGAGAAAGGGGGAGGGGGGGAGGAAACAACAAAAGGATTCAGTTCAGGGCCTCCAACACTGAAGGCTGAGTGCAGCAGGTGTAGGGCACACAGCTCTCACGTTACAGCGTCTATTGTGTGGGGAGGCAGGAAGCCACCCGATAACCACAGTGCACAGGGGAGACGGCCCCCCCCTCTTCCTTCCAGGATACAGTTGCCACGTTTAATGGTAGGGATGCAACACCCGCCATAGTCATATATAAGCACGCCTGTGCCACCAGCCCGTTCTCCGGGTCCATGACCAGCTACCCTCCCTTCAGCAGGCGAGGCACTACTGAAAACGTATGGGATGAAGGGGTGGACACTCAAAGCACACATACTTGTGTACTGTCTTTATAGACAGGCCCACTTCTGGCCCCAGTCGCTCGCTGAATAAAGAGAAGGAATAAAACTGCTGTTCTCATGGATGCGATGAAGTGCAGCAGTCACAAGGAGCCGCTCAGCAGCTTAAGCTCTCTGTCACTCCACAATGGGGGCCCTGTTCCAGTCAGGACTGGGGGGCATTGTCACGCAGCAGTGCACACACACACACACACACACAGAGTGCGTGCACACACACACACACAAAAAGTCTGTTTCTGTTGATGGCCTTGCACAAACATGAAAAAAAAAGAAATTCCTCCCTTTTCCACTGATGCCCCAAGAAGGACTTGATAAAAGCTAATAGATGAGGTGGATTTGGCGCGCTGTAACCACGGGAACCCGAACTGTCTGTTGGTGGCAGTGTTTACGACCCGTTGACTTCCAGATGGTTACTCTGAGTCATCTAAACAGACCCTTAGCTCCTGCCTGGCCGCAGCACGGGTGACGAGGGTCGCTTCTCTGTGAGGCCCAAACGCATCAAAGCGTTGGAGAGAAAGTGGTTTCTAATACCCTGACATCTGTTTGGAGAAGGAACCTGGATCACCAAATAGAAAACCGACAAAACATCTGAAATATGTGGCGAGTAACAACACATGTTTAGTAAGGCATGGGATGATAAACAAGACGTTCAACATAAACTGATGCGTTGGGGCTGTAGGGGATTCAGACTTGACCCTCTGAGAACCCACCCCCCCCCAAAAAAAAAGGATTTGAAGCATGGGCCAAAGGGGAGCAAAGCCATGGGAAAACTGGACAGCAGATTACAGACTCAGATGACACAGTCACAAACCCAACCCACCACAGCTCCGCAACCAAACCCCAAACCGGAAGACGATTGAGATCAGGCCTGGCTTCCAGGGCCACATCCTCTGAGACCGATATTCATTGTTCAACGACTCACTTCCCCCAGAAAAGTCCTCCCTCTAAACCGTCACTATAGAGCCACTGTAGGGCACACCAACACAAAGGAGCATGAGGCAAATACGCAGTAAAAGGATAAAAGAAACCCAGGCAGATGCATGTGAAAAAGGCAGGTCTGAACAGCCTACCTGTGGCTCTTAGACGACAATCTGAAGCAGAGAGGAAGAAAAGTGCACACAGGCTACGATTAAACCGTGGATGAGCGACACCATAAAAATAAAAATAACTGACACCAGAGAAAATGACCTGGATACTGGGTGACCAAGCAAAACCACTGGAGCCCCGCCAAAACCAGTTCAACCAGTACCAGCTTTTGTTTGCTCAGAGAGGCCGGCAGCAGAACGGTAACCTGAGGGGATGATAGATTGCAAGCGCAATACTTTTAAGTGTTGAGTGGCTTCCCTTTGTTCAGAGCCGTAGGCATATCAGGAACAGGGGCTTTTATGGGGAACTGGTCCCACCCCCACCATGCTCACCACCTGGTTGGCATTCAAGGATGAAGGAGGGGGTGGGAGCGTGTGTTGAATGAAATCCACATGCACCATCACCAACTTGACTTTAGGACACTAAGAAACTAAATGAGGAGAATGCAGTCGGTTTGGTTTCACCACAGCCAAACTAATCTCTGGTAGGCGTGGTGAGAAACCAATCCCCCCCAACCCCTTAGAAGAGAAGGTCATCGGAGATACCAAAGGCCTACTTTGTTCTGCATGCAACCCCATTCTCTCACTGCCTGCCTGCCTGCTTTGAGCTCTGCGGGGGTGTGGGGGAGCGGACAGGAAGTACAAGGCAGGTACTAGCTTGTTTATTCAATAGCTGGCCCCAGTCACGGGAAAGGGGGGTTGGGAATAGTGCCACAGTCGAGGAGATTGGAATGTGACCGCTGAATTCCAGACGCTTTGCCCAGCAAGAATAACCTCAGACTCTAGCAACGGGGTCGCGCTGCGCCCCCCAACACACTCATTACACCTGGGGGGGGGAATGGCATTCAGGGCGGGGGCTCGCTAATCACGGCTATCAATTGGAGACTGTAGAGTCTCATTGTCTGTTATGCATTTAAAAACAAAGGGCCTGATTAAAGAGGCCAGCTAATGAATGGTGGCTGGGGGGTTATGGGCGTGTGTTTTCTGGGTGCGTTCTGATGGGATTGTTTTTGAACAAAAACAAAAAAGGACCTTTGACCAAGAGGATGCAGAAGCCATAAAAGGGAGAAAATATGCAGCAGGAAAACCTGTCTAATCACCCTAACCCCCGGTGGCTATGCTGACATCTTTAACAGACTCATTTTATTAGCTACACAAGTCCCAAACAACAGTAACGGGCTGTAGCAGACGCGTTTCTCTTCCAGTGTATTTGCTTACACAAACAGAAGCTTGCTAGGTCAACAAACACAGTTGGCCCTCTTGGAATGAGAATATTCATATAAAGTTTAGATTAAATGCAAAAATAGACACGTTCCATGCTCTTCCATAAGAACTGAGTGCTGCATTGCTTAAACACTGTCCAAGTGAAAGAGAAAACAGCTTTTCTTTTTACTCCAGAAACAAGTAAGCTATATGCAAGCCCATGTCCCAACAGACTTTTATTCTTTAAATATATTCGAGATACACAGAGCAAGGCCGCAAATAATTAATGCGAATGTCAAATTATCATCCCATTGTTCATGAGGCAGCAGCCTTTTATAGCAAACCGAGGGTTTCTCATCAATCTTAAAACACCTTCCTCTGCAGTCTCACCACACAGGGAAGATACTTTGAACACGTGTAGAAGTATAGGACAAACCACTTGTAGTGTAGATAGTATAGTGGTTTTAGTCAAGGAGAAGGGTTAGTAGATAGATTAGTAGATGGATAATTTAAACAAATCCTACCTTTGTGCCAACTGATATGTCATGGACACTGCTGGAAAAGAAAGATTACCGTCAGTGATAGTTTAGCAAAAAATAAAAAACATATACAATTACTAGGTTTTATATGGATTCTGCAGAATAGGAAAACTATATACATAAATGAAACAAACAACCTTAGACGCCGATGATCTAAGCAGGCATGCATTAACGATACTACAGTAACATTAATACAGAGTCTTTAACGACTTCCTCATTCTGAATCGACATCACAAAATTCAGGAAGAACCTTCGACAATGAGGACTATATCCGAGAAACTCTAAATTACGTTCGATGACTACTTCAAAACCCAAAGGTTAGTGTTTTACACCAATCCGAACCGTCTGATAAAATAAAGGATTTAACCAAGAGGGTCCCTCCCCCTTCGTCCATTTAATGTAATAGGCATGAGTCTTCGGAAAAATAGTCACAATTAAATAAAAACTTGATTTCCCCTGCAGATACGATGAGTAGCATCAGACACACAACACACACCATGGGGTACCTACCCAATCTCAGGGACGTAGCCGGATCCCAGGGGGTACAGATCAGCGTTAAGGCGGCTGCAGAAGATCAAAGCAAAACACGAATTAATATCAGGGGGCCGCAAAGTTTGGATGCTGCCGACAAAGAGAACGGCGAGTCGCGATTAGACACTGAAAATCAATGAACAACGTCTGCCGAATACATCGAAAACATTCAGTACGAGCGCGAAAATGTGGGGCCAGACGTGTCCAACATGGCCCGCGCGCTGAGGGAACAAACGGAACGCGGAAGTGAGACACGTTGCCTGAGCGTCTGGTGTCGTCAGCGCACGACAAAAAAATATTAGTTAAGAATTATTCTAAATATGATACAACCTTTTTACGGTGCAAAGATGCGAATAAGTACGATAAACAAATTGTTTCTGACGCAAAACGAGCTAGATGTAATAACGTCGGCGGACTTCAGGGGCCTCGGGGGGCTAAGCTAACTGTTGCTAGCGGGCGAACACTCCTCCGCTAACTGTTGCATTTGTTATGAAAAAACAGTTTCGAGTCAACTTTCTCCAAGTCACGGAAAAGTGGAGCGGCCGTCACAGTTATCACGACACGCAATCCACCCGAAACGAATATAGCAACGACGTTAAGGCAGGCCTGTTTTAAAAAGGTAAGACATATAAAAGCGGTGGTCCTGTACTCACCCGTCCATTGCACAGTACAGAGCGCGGGTCTGAGGCGGAGGGAGGAGGGCGGCCGACCTGGTGGATTTTCTTACAAAATGGCTGAACTCACAGAGGCGGACGCTGATTAGTCCAGCCACTTCCAGGAGCAGAAAGGAGGCGGGACCTAAGGCAACGAAGACGGCGGTTGGTCAAGACGGCCATCATTTGCAAAAAGGCCGCGGAAAAATTCTACACTCTGAAAGATGGCCAACTGTCTTTATTATACATGGCGGAGGGAGGGTTGTGTTACGAGATAATTCCGATTTAGTTTAGCGCTAAACTATTCGATGAAGTGGGCATATTCCATTCGAGCAAAACAACACGACGGAACAATTTGTAAATGTGATCGAAATAAAAAACGTAATGTTACAGAACAACATCCCAAACTGTTAGAAGTAACGTTAAGCCGCCTATCATGTATTGTAACACACGTATTAAAACATGAAAATTAACGGACGCCTCGCCTTCAAACATGATCAACAAGACAAGGCAAACGAAAGTTACCTGGAATAAATAAACAAATAAAAGCATTATATTTCAACTGTATTCTATGAGGTACACACACAAACACATTATAAATAGTGTATTATGAAGGTTATATAGCCTCGTTTTTCCACATATCATTTTCCGAGATAAACCAAAGCTACTGCATCTTGTATCCATGGAACTGACTGTTATGTCCACCTAATGCATGCATGCTATAGCAACCTGTTAATCATTCCTTATTTATGCCAGCATCTTTGCACTCTATCCTTGCAACAAACTTAATCGTCGTTTTTTATATGTTTACACTTGTGATGACTTGACCGATATAAGCCTTGAGTGCAGTGTAGGCCTACATATAAAACTCATTTAGGGCATGACCCAAAGATCTGCCGACCAGCCAACAACACATTCCCTGACCAGTGAACTGGAACAATACTCTTCTCTAGTTAATTCGATTGTCTGTCTCTGGTTAGCATCCAGGAAGCTCGTCTGAAAACTCAGTACATTAGAATTGACAGCAGTTCCTAAACATACCACTTTCTATATTCTGCCTTGCTTTAGGTCTACTTTTGTGTTTTATGCATATTTGAGTCGCTTTTTATTTTATATCTATCTATCGACAATTTCTACAGTCTCAATTATGATTCTGAACCCACATTTCTTGTAAGAATCTGTCAACTATGAAGTATGCTGTACATTTTCCACTCAGCAACTGCTGTTCTGCAGACAGCAGAAGGATGACATCCGATTCTTTCATTCAGTGTGAAGAGTGTTCAGTTCTGCGGCTTGAGTGAACGTGCAACAAGGTGAGCTGGAATTATCAGGCAACTGCATCATCTAGTGGAATTAATGGGCTACTGCACCTAAAAATAATATTCCCCTACCTCAATGCTATCCAATCTTTTTTATAAAGCATAAAATAATGTTCATATGTACAGTTGCTCTAAGTGGAAGCATCATTGTTAAATACATTCTGTATTTCTGTTTCTTGCCTATATCTATTTTCTATTGTATCCGACCAACTCAGTGGCTGTGTTGTTATATATGCAATATTTATAATGTTTTCTTCCTCATTTCTTGGTGGTAGGCCTACTGCAGCCATCTCAGCACTACTGTCCGATTCTACCTGCGTTAACATCAGCAGATCCTTAGTAGCAAAGCCCCCTGTAGTACCCCCTAGATGAGGAACTCCGTGTGCGCACACATTTCTTACAAATTCAATTCCATGCCATTCTCATTGGAGGATAATAATAATAATAATAAATTAAATTTATATAGCGCTTAATATAGTACTCTAAGACGCTTAGGATGTGAGCAGTGGGTTGAGTGGGTTAAGTACAGACGATTGTTGAACATGATGTAAACAAACAGCGTTTTTTTATTCAAGATTGAACATTGAGACGACCACATAATAGATGAACAGGCATTGGCGTGGCTCAGGGCTGTCTGCAGTTCCTGATGCACTGGGGACTGGCAGCAGGAAGATATGTCTATATTTGCATACATGTATGAGTTTTTTTTTAAATGTCAGTCATGCGCAGAAACATGGAAAAGATTTGAGTTTAGGACATACTCATAACAATCCATTCGCTGTTCATGAAGATTTGGCCCCTATTTAAATGGGTGAGCTGACATTTGACATCTTTATTAGTCAGGAGGACCCGTTGGTTAATTTGCAGGCTTTTAACTGGTGCTTCAGTATAATTAAAGGGGTGGAACAGAATGTGTTGTCATTTGGTGCGGTGATCCTTGGGCATAGCAGGCATCTGTGAGCTCTAGCGTACAGGAACATGGCAGACCAACCCTAGTTTAGAATGGATGGAAAACATACAACTCCAACCAACTAAACCTGACAAAGGCACAAACAATACACTGATGTAGTCATCTTTTTCTTTTCTTTTTTCTTTTTTTAATACGCACATCAAATACAATACACTGTCCCCTCAAAGAGGCATTAAGAAAAGAAAATCCAAGTACGTCTGCAGCGGGTCTGTATACATGAACACAGGACACACTGCGTCCAGCCATGGGACCCCCCCTGGGAATGTTTAGAAGGGACCACCACTGCTGGAAGAACTCTGGAGAATGCACACGGCGCTGGCCGATGCAAAAAAAACACCTCTCTTGATGAACAGCAGTGGTTGGGTAGAGTCCAATAGGGTCCGGGTGAACTACAGTTCCCATAGTCCCCATCATTCCTCCCTCCAGCACCTCCAGCACTTCCAGTAGGCCAAGCGAGTAGGGCTGTAGAGAGCTTGAAGAGACGTCGCCGCAGCACCAACCTCAGTGGTTTCTCAGCAAGCACAAGTATGATGATGCATTGTATTAAGATTGCGCGGATGAATCTTTGAAGCTAGTGGAGACAGATAATGTGGAGAACACGAAGACAGAGACACAGACAAGCCTGAAGGACAACCTTCCCGCCCAGGAGCTGCTCCACAGACTGAAGCAGAAATGTGCTTGAAAAAAATCGTGAAAATTGACCTTGATTATTAAAGGTGCTCTTGTATTGAACTAGCCAAACACTTAGATAGTGTCAACGGGTTAAATGGATGGCGGGTAACTCAGGGATTGGGTCATCTTGATACAACGACCACTCTGTAAAGACTCTGGGCTAAAGAATCAGT